>NC_133662.1:273520713-273600713 GCF_037893015.1 Macrotis lagotis | reverse complement strand
AAGAAATAGAGTGATGACCCTGTCAATAAACTTCCTAAGAAAAAGTCTCCAGGTCCAGATAGATTTACAAGTGAACTCTACTAAACATTTAAGAAACAATTAATTCCTATTCTACTTATTTAAAAAAATAGAAGTTCTGCCAGATCCTTTTATGACACCAACATGGTGCTGATTCCTAAACCTGGAAGAACCAAAACAGACAAAGAAATTATAGACCAATCTCACTAATGAACATTGGTGCAAAAATCTAAATGAAATTTTAGCAATGAGATTCCTAGTAAGTTATTACTAGGATAATATACCATGCTTAGGTAGGATTTAAACCAGGTAGGCAGGGATGGTTCAATATTAGGAAAACACTCAACAAAATTGAACATATCAATAGTAAAACCAACAGAAATAATATGATTATTTCAATGATGCTAAAAAGCCTTTGATGAAATACAACATCCATTCTTACTAGAAACACTAGAAAGTGAGGAATAAATGGAGGTTTCCTTAAAATAATAAATAGTATCTATCTAAAAACCATCAATAAATATCATTTTTAATGAGGATAAACTCAGAGCATTTCCAATAAATTCAAGGGTGAAACAAGGATACCCGTTATCACCATTACTATTCAACAGAGTATTAGAAATGTTAGCTTGAGCAATAAGAGAAGGAAAAGAAATTGAAGGAATGAGAATGGGCAGTGAGGAAGCAAAGCTTTCACTCTTTGCAGATGATGGTAGCCTTAGAGGAAATGAGAAAATCATCCTAAAAACTCCTTGAAACAATTAACAAATTCTGCAAAGTAGCAGGATATAAAATAAACCCACACAAATCATCAGCATTTCTATATGTGAACAACAAAGTCCAAGAGCAAAAGATAAAAAGGGAAATTCCATTTAAAGTAATTACAGACAATAAACACTTGGTAACCTTTACCTCCCGGGACAAACCCAGAAACTTGTATGAACACAATTACGAAGGACTTCTCACCCCAAAAAAGGCAGATTAAATAACTGGAAAAATGTCAAATGTTCATGGTTCTACCCAGACAATTCTACCCAACTTGAATGACTTATTCAGTGCCATAGCAATCAAACTAATTATTTTATGAAGCTAGAAAAAATAGTAACAAAATTCAAGTAAAGACAGGTCAAGAATAACAAGGGCACTTAAACCTGTTAAACCGCTGGTGAAGAGTCTGAAGTGACTAAAATGTTTTTTTATTAAGACACCTGAATGGAGGCGCCTCTCAAGGTGGGGGAGGAGTGAGGACGCCCCACAGGTCGGGACTAACTGCGTGGATTAGAGAAACGCCCTCAGCTGACTGGCCGGGGGCAAGAAGGGCCAACAATGGGGGCCGGAGAGGCGTGGGGGGCTGGGGGGCTGGTGGGGCCGGAGAGGCGTGGGGGGGCTGGGGGGCTGGTGGGGCCGGAGAGGCGTGGGGGGGCTGGTGGGGCCGGTGGGGCCGGAGAGGCGTGGGGGGCTGGGGGGCTGGTGGGGCCGGAGAGGCGTGGGGGGCCGGTGGGGGCCGGAGAGGCGTGGGGGGCTGGGGGGCTGGTGGGGCTGGTGGGGCCGGTGGGGCCGGAGAGGCGTGGGGGGCTGGGGGACTGGTGGGGGCCGGAGAGGCGTGGGGGGGCCGGTGGGGGCCGGAGAGGCGTGGGGGGCTGGGGGGCTGGTGGGGCTGGTGGGGCCGGTGGGGCCGGAGAGGCGTGGGGGGGCTGGGGGACTGGTGGGGCTGGTGGGGCCGGTGGGGCCGGAGAGGCGTGGGGGGCTGGTGGGGCTGGTGGGGCCGGAGAGGCGTGGGGGGCTGGGGGGCTGGGGGGGGCCGGTGGGGCCTCGCTGGGCCGCCCGGCCTTCCTCCACCAGGCAGGGCCCACGGAACTCGCCGCGGTTCTCTGTGGAGCGAGCGGAGGGGCAAGTGGAGGCCCGTGCGGGGCGGGAGCCCGGGGGAGCCTGGGGCGCCGAGGCCGCGCCGGGCCGGGCCGGGGCGCAGAGCCGGGCCGGGGCCCCGCCTGCCCTTCCCGAATCCTCTAACACAAGAGGCCTAGAACGTTCCCCGGACTGTCCGCCGCGGGGGGAGGGGACGGAAACGGGAAAATGAAAGATCAATAAGAGAAAACCGGGGCGGGCCGGGCTTCGAGAGACCCCAGAGCGGAGAAGCTCGCGCAGGCTAACTGGCATTTATCTCCCGGCCCCGCCTCCCTCCCGGCCCCGCCTCCCTCCCGGCCCCGCCTCCCTCCCGGCCCCGCCTCCCTCCCGGCCCCGCCTCCCTCCCGGCCCCGCCTCCCTCCCGGCCCCGCCTCCCTCCCGGCCCCGCCTCCCTCCCGGCCCCGCCTCCCTCCCGGCCCCGCCTCCCTCCCGGCCCCGCCTCCCTCCCGGCCCCGCCTCCCTCCCGGCCCCGCCTCCCTCCCGGCCCCGCCTCCCTCCCGGCCCCCTTCCGCCTCCCTCCAGGACCCTCCTCCCGGCTCCTCCTCCTCCCTCCCGGCCCCTCCTTCCGGCCGGCCCCTCCTGCTTCCGGCCCCTCCCCGCCGCCGGCGGTCGCTCGCGCTGCCTGCTGGGAGCTGCGCCCAGGTGAGCCCGCGGCTCCTCCGCCCCCGCCCACGCCCCGCCCCCTGCCGGTCGCCGCGGCTCCGGCCTTCCTCCCCCTCCTCCTCCTCCTCCCCTCCCCTCCCCCCCCTCCTCCGCGCGCCCCCGGCCCCCTCCTCTGGGCGCTTTGTCCCCCAGCCCCAGGCCCGGCGCCGCCCGCGGAGGACCCGGACCGGAGCCGCAGAGGATGGCCCCCGGGGGCCCCGGGCGCCCTGCCCAGGTGAGTGCCCGCAGCGGTCAAGGCCGTGGCCGCTTCACGCCGGGTCGGAGGCGCCTGGGGGCTTCTGCCCGACCCCCTGCGCCCCGCCCTGCAGCCCCGGGCGCCCCAGCCACCCTGCCAGCGCGGCCCCCTCCCCCCGGGACCACCAGGAGGTCCAGGGAGCCCCTGCCCAGCGCCTGCCCCTGGACGCTGCCCTCCTGGGCTGCCCAGGCCGCTCTGAGCCCCGCCTTGCCCGTCCCTGCCCGCGTGCCAGCCTGTCGGGACTAGGGCCTGCCCCCGGGCAGGTGGGGTCCTCCGAGAGGGACCAGGAGAAGGCTGCCCACCGCGGTAGGGATTCCGGGCAGGGGTCCCCGGGGCAGAGGAGGGCAGAGGAGGGGGCCTGGGCTGGTGCATTCTCTGCCAGAATCGTCAGCCCCGCAGCCCAGCGTGGCAGGGGCCCAGCAGGCAGGCGGCTGTGGCGTTTGTGTTCAGGCAAAGGGCAGCACCGAAGGGGCTTCTGCAGATGTCATGCGTTCTCATTTTCTTTTATGAGGTTATCAGCTGTTTCTAAGATTTCCTTCTTTGATCCACTTTTTTTTTAAGGTTTTTGCCAGGCAGTGGGGTTAAGTGGCCTGCCCAAGGCCACACGGCTAGGTCATTCTGAAGTGCCTGAGGTCGGATTTGAACCCGGTACCCTGACTCCAGAGCCAGTGCTTTATCCACTACGCCACCTAGCTGCCCACAATCCACTTCTTTTTAAGGATTAAATTCCAATGAATGTTTAATTTCTTTTGTCTGTTACTGAATGTAATTTTATTGAATTGTGATCTAGAAAGGATTCATTTAATATTTTTGTTTTTCTGCATTTGGTGGTTGGTGAATTTTCTATGTTCTAATACATGGTCACTTTGAGTGTAGGTGCCATGCACTCTTGGAAAAAAGATATATTTTACTATTATCATTCAATTTCCTCCAGAGATCTGATCTATCATATCTAACTTTTCTAGAATGTTAGATGTCCTTAACTTCTTTCTTATTTATTTTTTGGTTGAATTCGTCTAGTTCTGAGAAGGGAAAGTTGAGATCCCTTCCTAGTATAGTTTCATTATCTATTTCTTCCTGCAAATCATTCAACTTCTATTTGGTGTCATTGGTACCATTTGGTGCATCTATATTTAGTATTGATAGGATTTTATTTTCTACAGTACCAATACAATTTTCTTCCTATTTCTTTTCTTTAGATCATTGACAGATTCATAAACAAAGCAAAAGCAAAAAGGGGGGCATCCTCTCAATTTCCAATTCTTTGCCTTTATCAAAAGTGTTCCTTTAAATATTTTGAACATTGGATCTTTTCCCCTTTTTCTGATCTCTTTGAGATAGAGACCTATAGAGGTATTGTTTTATCAGAGGGTATAAAGGTCCAGTTTTATTGCTCTTTAGTCATAATTTCAAATTGTTCTTTATAATAGTTGGCTTAGTTCACAACTCCACTAGTAAATATTAGTGTTCCAGTTTTCCCACATCTTCTCCAATATTAATCATTTTCCTTTTTGTCATTTTCACCAATCTGATAGGTATGAGGTGTGGTACATCAGAGTTTTAATTTGCATTTCTATGATCCCTAACAATTTGAAACATTTTTCCAAATGACTATAGATAGCTCTAGTTTCTTCATTTGAAAATTGCCTGTTCATAACTTTTGATCATTTATCTATTGAAGAATGAATTGTATTATAAATTCAACTTGGTTTATTTTAGAAATAAATCTTTTAGGAGTGGCTAGGTGGTGCAGTGGATAAAGCACCGGCCCTGGAGTCAGGAGTACCTGGGTTCAAATCCGGTCTCAGACACTTAAGAATTACCTAGCTGTGTGGCCTTGGGTAAGCCACTTAACCCCATTTGCCCTGCAAAAACTAAAAAAAAAAAAAAAATCTTTCATTGTCATCATTGAAAATTATTTCCCAGTTTTCTGCATTCCTTCTAATCTTGGTTGTATTGGTTTTATTTGTACAAAATCTTTCTTTTCCTGTATTCTATCTTCCCCCTACTTGGACTTTTCTTTCTCCTTTCCCCTTATCCCTCCTTACCAGTGTTTTGCTTCTGATTGCTGCCTGCCTCACACTGTCCTTTCCCTTTTTCCTTCCTGCTTCCCTTTAGGGTAGAATAAATTTCTAATCCCAATTGGGAATGTGTGTCATTCCCTCTTTGTGCCAAATCTCTTGGGAATAAGATTTACTCAGTGTTTACATTATTCCTTGTATCCTTCTACTATAATAGGTTCTTTGTTCCTCTTCATATGGAATTATCTTCTAATGCTTCTGCCTTCTTTGCCCAGTATAAACCTTTTCTCATATCTCAGTTGTTTTCTACCTGTCTTGTATCCACGCATTCTGTCAAAGTATACTCCTTTCAGCGGTTCTTTTTTTTTAAATAAAGCATAGATATATTTATTACATGCCCTTGTTCCCCACAGAGGAGCATGGGGTGGAACAGAAGAGCTCATAAAAGCTTTTGAGCCTATAGGGATCTCTAAGCAGATCCAGAGAATGGGAGGCCCAAATCCAATGGCCAAACAGAGAAAGAATACTATTATGCTGGAGTGCTAAGTGGCACACCTGGTTGGTTCTTCCACTCTCCAAACACTGTTGAGATGTGGGTGGGAGGTGAGATGGGATGGGATGACCATCTTGGCAGGAGGGTCAGGAGGAATCTGAGTCAAGGGCTGCTTGCTCAGTCAGTGGTGGGGAGAGGGCTTCCTTCATCTTCCCCATTTTTTCTTTTTTTAAAGATTTAATTTGAGTTTTACAATTTTCCCCCCACCTCTTACTCCCCCCCCCCCCACGGAAAGCAATCTGTCAGTCTTTACTTTGTTTCCATGTTGTACCTTGATCCAAATTGGGTGTGATGAGAGAGAAATCATATCCTTAAAGAAGAGACAAGAAGTCTAAGAGGTTACAAGATCAGACAATAAGATATCTGTTTTTTTTTTCTAAATTAAAGGAAATAGTCCTTGTACTTTGTTCAAACTCCACGGCTCTTTATCTGGATACAGATGGTATTCTCCATCACAGACAGCCCCAAATTGTGCCTGATTGTTGCACTGATGGAATGAGCGAGTCCTTCAAGGTTGAACATCACCCCCATGTTGCTGTTAGGGTGTACAGTGTTCTTCTGGTTCTGCTCATCTCACTCAGCATCAGTTCATGCAAATCCCTCCAGGCTTCCCCGAATTCCCGTCCCTCCTGGTTTCTAATAGAACAATAGTGTTCCATGGCATACATATACCACAGTTTGCTAAGCCATTCCCCAATTGAAGGACATTTACTGGATTTCCAATTCTTTGCCACCACAAACAGGGCTGCTATGAATATGTTTGTACAAGTGATGTTTTTACCCTTTTTCATCATCTCTTCAGGGTAATAGACCCAGCAGTGGTATTGCTGGATCAAAGGGTATGCTCATTTTTGTTGCCCTTTGGGTGTAGTTCCAAATTTCTCTCCAGAAAGGTTGGATGAGTTCACAGCTCCACCAACAGTGTAATAGTGTTCCAGATTTCCCACAACCCTTCCAACAACGTCATTATCCTTTCTGGTCATATTGGCCAGTCTGATAGGTGTGAGGTGGTACCTTAGAGAAGCATTAATTTGCATTTCTCTAATAATTAATGATTTAGAGCAATTTTTCATATGGCTATGAATTGCTTTGATCTCCTCCTTTCAGCTGTTCTGATAGAAGCACAATTCTCAAGAGCCATAACATCATCACATCATAACCAGTTTATATCCACACCCTGTGTCCAAGTCCCCACTTTCCAGTTGTCCCAGTAGAAACTCATTCCACATGAGCTAACTTACTATCACATCTTCATCAATTTGTCCTCTGTCCAATAGAAATATAACTCTCATGAGCTAAAGGAAATCATCACATGATATGAATTTATACCCCACATCCTCTGTCTAATCATGTTCTTTTCAACTGTCCTAAAAGAAATATAATTTTCAAGACTTACAGATATTGTCTTTCTGTTTAGTCTTATGACAAACTTTTTTTTACTTCCTGTTTACTTTTTAAACATCTCTTGAGTTGTATTTGGAGAACAAATTTTCTGTTCAGTTCTGGTCTTTTTATCAGGTAAGTTTGAAAGTTTCCATTTCTTTGAAAATCCATCTTTCCCTTGAAAGAATATGCTGAATTTTCAGGGTAGCTGATTCTTTGTTATAATTCAAGCTCCTTTGCCTGCCAGAATATCATGTTCCAAACTCTCTGATCTATAATGTTGAAACTGAGAAGTACTATAGTTCTCTTTTGGCAACTTGCCGTATTTTCTTCTTTAGCTGAGAATTCTGCATGACTATAATATTTCTTTGTGTTTTTATTTGGGGATCTCTTTCTAGGGGTGAATAGATTCTTTCAAGAACTATTTTATCTTCTTGTACTAGGATATTAGGGCAGTTTTCCATGATAATTTCCTGTATATGTCCAGGCTCTTTTTCTAATCTTGTCTTTCGAGGTGGCTAGTGGCACAGTGGGTAGAGCACTGGCCCTAGAGTCAGGAGGACCTGAGTTCAATTCAGGTCTCAGACACATAATAATGACCTAGCTGTGTGGCCTCGGGCAAGCCACTTAACCCCATTGCCTTGCAAAAAACTAAAAAATAAAAAAAAAAGAGTACTCTGTTAAAAAAATAAATCTTGTCTTTCAGACAGACCAGTAAATCACAAATTTTCTCGTCTGGATCTATTTTTTTGATTGGTTATTTTTCCTAAGAGGTACTTAAACATTTTCTTCTATTTTTTTCAACCATTTGGTTTTGTTTAATGGAATCTTGGAGTCTCATAGAGTCATTACTTTTCCATTTGTTCAATTCTAATTTTTAGGGTTTTGTTTTATTTAGTTAATTTTTGTGTTTTCTTTTCCAATTGGTTAATTTTACTTTTAAAAGAATGTATTTCTTCCATTTGGCCAATTTTACTTTTAAATGTATTGTTTACTTCAGTTAATTTTTAATAATTCCTCCTGCATGATTCATTTATTTTCCTCAATTTTTCATCTTTCTCTCTCTTTTGTTTTTTAAAATCCTTTTTGAATTCTTCCAAGAGGTCTTTTGGGGTTTTTAAGACCAATTGAGAAACCCTTTTGAGGTTTCACATGTAGGCATTTTGTCCCTGCTTTCTTATAAGATGGCATTTTTATCATCCCTATAAGAATAGTATCCTATTATGATTAGTGCTTTTGGGAGTTTTGTTCCCCCTCAATTGTATAGTTGAACTCTGCTCCTGGGGCAAAAGGGATAAGTCCCAAGATTTTGTGCTGGGATGGGGGTGGGCAGGGGAACTGGTCTCTAGTTTACTACTTACATACAGGCCTTTCCTGTGGTGTGTCCCTGCATTAGGGTAACCCACTTTGTTATTAAGTGGTTTCAGGAAAATCTCTCAGAGCTTCTGTCTTCTTGTCATCATCTTCCATCTGGTTCTTAGGTAGAAGCTGTCAAATTCTATGTAAATCCTGGCTGTAGCCACACATTTTTTGATTTGTTTCTTTTTCAGTGCTTATAGTACTTCCTCCTTCATTAGTGAATACTGGAATTTGGCTGTCCGGGGTCTTCTTCCCCGGACTCCCGAGTGAGCTCCTCAGTGGGCACTGCTTCAGGCGTCCCTGGTGTTTTCCCTCCCCCGGGGATCAGCGAGGAGGGACTCAGGCAGACACTTCTTCAGGAGGCATATGTTTTATTAGGTGCAGAGGGATCCCCCGAATAGCTCAGGGTGATGGCTAATATAGGGGGTTCGTTCTGGGCTGCCACCCCGATCCGCCCCGAGGGCAGGACCTACCACCCGATTGGAGCAATGGACACAGGCCAACCAGGTGAAGCCACTGCTCCCCTTAAGGAACCGTGTCTTCTTTAGATTGGCCTGACCTCACTCTCGGGGAGGTCCTATCCACTCAGGCGGTCAGGGCCGACCCCCGACAAACTCCCCCTTTTTGTTTAACACAATTAGCGCCCCACCTGCTTATGGGGGGGGGCAGAGCACCCTGGCTCGGTTCAGTCAGTAATCACACAGGGGCTGCCCGAGCCCGGCGATGGCGTGGGCCTAGGAGGTCCGCCTTCAATGCCTCCAGAGAACGAGAAAAGATGAAGAACAATAGTTTCAGGATACATGGGAAAAAGAGACAAATCACAATAAACATTCCTACAGCCGGCAAGAAGGAAAACAACCATCTCAGGTGGAGGGCACCCGTAAACCATTTTAGAAAGGAGTCTTCTTGATCATCCCACTCAGCTCTGAAATGGGAGGAAATGTTGTTGAGCTGGGCTATCAGCATATCTAATTGGTGGATGTCATTGGAGGTGTTGTAGGCTAACATCGCCCCCTGTAATGCCTGTTTAACTCTACCCCAGTCTGATGGGAACTGTGACATATTTACAGGCAAATTAAGCACACAGAGAGGCTGATACTTATAATGGCATTGAAGTTTCATGTACCCTGCCATAAGGGCCAGTCTATCCCCTAACCAGAGGACTGTTGTTTCCAATGCTCCTATTTGCTTCTGTAGAAGGGAGTCAACATGTTGCTGGTAATGCCAGAGGGAGACCTGGTTTGTTATGAATGTTTGGATAGTAGAAGCTAACATAGTCACCTCACTCTCTAGTTCCTGGATCTGCCATTCCTCATACATCTCAACAGCCAAGTTCACCAAACTCAAAGCATCCCCGATCCCATCCCTCCTGGTACGTAACAACTTTTCCCCCACTGCACGGTACAATTTTTTTCACCAAAGAATCAGCGGGGGACAACGCAAAATCTTCTGCTTTGACAGGTAGGAGTTGGTAGGGAGGGGATACAGCTAGGAACACAGCATACCCAGTATGATTATACCGTAAAACATTTGTAAAAATCGGGTCAGTACAAGTGATGTTAAAAAGGGGTAAACCAGCGGACTCCCCCTTTAGTTGAATAGTCAGGTTAGCAGGGGGACAAAGAAGGAAGAGAGCGTCCGGAGGGGTGTGCGCGGTGGCACTCAGCCGGTAGCACAAGCGGTCTGTGCCGTCCTTGGTTTGATGGCAAGAGCTGTTAAGAGTCTTAAACACATTATACCATTGTTGGAATGAAAAGTCATGACAGGCATCGTCATTACGAGGGCATGGCCACAGGCGAAAAGAGGCGTTCACTCCCCCTAAGGCCGCTCCTATTTTCCAGAGGTCGGGATGCATCTGTCCATACGGTAAGGCAACAGGAGTGGGAGAGGGTCTCATGGTGTACGTGGTGTGGTTCTGCTGTCCATCCCAAAACCATAACTCAGTGTTGTTAGGTAGCCCAAGTGGTCCTAGTCTTGGGATGCCCGTGGAGCAGGGTACCGTAGGTATGAATACTTGCGAACGGTGGCCTACTGGGCAGGGTGGTAGGGAATGTCCTGCTAGGTCGTTGCCTTCTTCTGCTCCAATATCTTTTCCTTCGTCTCTTCATAGGCCCTGGTCCATTTGACGGGCACCCAGCGTGTTCCCTCACCTGTTTGGAGACATAAGAATCCCTTTCCCCACACCTTAACCTGTGCAGGGCCGTGCCAACGACCCTCCTCATCTCTCCACCAAACTGTGGTCGGACTTTGCAAGTGTGCTTTTTTATCATGTTTTTGTGTTTGTTGTTCATCATGTTTTTGTGTTTGTGTTGATGTTGACAGCATCTGTTTCATGGCAGGGGTGATGCCTTGTTCATTATCAATCAAATAATTCCTAGTGAATACTGCTGTTGCTACCTGGGCTGCAGTGAGCCTACCACGCACTCCCCCTTTTTGTTTAATGAGAGTGCGCTTCAAGGATTGATTGGCACGCTCCACGATGGCTTGACCGGTGGGGTTGTAAGGGATACCGGTAACATGGGTGACACCGAATTGGTGGCAGAAGCGAGCAAAAGCAGAGGAGGTATAGGCCGGGCCGTTGTCGGTTTTTAACAACCGAGGTATCCCGTGGGTGGCAAAGCAGTGAAGGCAATGAGCTATCACATGGCGTACAGCCTCACCAGGCTGCAAAGTGGCCATAATAAAGTTAGAAAAAGTGTCCACAGTGACATGAATCAGGCTGGCCTGAAAGTGGGTGACATCCATCTGCCAAATGTCATTAGGGGCCAGGCCCCGGGGGTTGGTGGCATGTACAAGCAGGGCAGGGCGGAAAGGGACACAATGCCTGCATTGTCGGACAATGCGACGTGCCTCTTCCTTAGGAAGACCATAAAGCCGTGCAAGTGTTTTTGCTGGGAGATGAAATGTGTCATGAACAATAGAAGGATCTGCATACATGACTATCTCACTTTTGATATCAGGGTCAAGGAGAGCCGAGTCAGCTATGGCATTCCCTGAGTATATTGGGCCAGAAGT
Organism: Macrotis lagotis; assembly: GCF_037893015.1. NCBI lineage: Eukaryota > Metazoa > Chordata > Mammalia > Peramelemorphia > Peramelidae > Macrotis > Macrotis lagotis. The sequence continues at coordinate 273,589,561 of NC_133662.1, read as the reverse complement.
GGACACATGAGATCTGACATGTAAGACATAGAGGGGGTCAGAGTGGTGTAGGAGAGACTGTTGTGCTTGGTGTAAAAGATCTATGACTGCAGAATTGGACAAAGAAAGATCTGCTAGAGCTAACTGTTGCAATAAGACAAAGCAGTAATAGCTATCAGTGATTAAGTTAAAAGGCTCATAAGCACACAGTTCTAAGGCTATCACAATGGCCTGCAATTCATTCTTTTGAGCTGAGGTATATGGGGTTTGTAGCACCTTCAATATCTTCCTGTCTGGAATATAAATAGATGCTCTATGGTGTTTGGTAGCATCGGTAAAAACATTGACTCCCTGTACTGGCTGAGGAACTACAGGGTTGGAGGGATACTTCAAAGGGAGTTGCAACCATCCTCGTAATGAGGGAGGTGGATGACCCTGAGAAGTGGGATAAATAGACAATAACATGGCCCACTCCTCAGAGTTCTGTGCTAGATGAGTAAGTATTGCAGGATCCTCTTGGAGCAGTAATATAGGAATGGTACCAAAAATAGTGATTGCAGCTTCCGCTGCTTTCAAAAGGAGTTGTGCATCCACTTCAAACTTGGAGGGTATAGACTTCATGGATTTAGATGAATGTACCCATTGTAAAGGACCTGTAACTTGGAACACTACTCCGGCCTTACCCAATGAAGGATGACACACCAGAGTTACATAAACCGGAGCGGCTGGATCTAATCGGGCAACAGTTGATGTGGATGCTAAGTCCTGTATCTGAGTAACAGCTTTTATGGCTGCAGGGGTCCATGTACGAGGCGAGTTCAAATCAGATGAGCCTTTTAAAATATTATACAATGGATACATCATATCATTGGAAATAGGAACTACATTCCTCAGCCATTGGATTGAACCAATTAATTTCTGAAAGTCATTTAATGTAGAAACTTGAGCTGTATCAATCTTAGGAGATTTCTTCACTAAATCCTTGTATACCTGATGTCCTAAATATGTGTAGGGAGGTTCTGTTTGTATCTTTTCAGGGGCAACTTGTAACCCATATGCTGCTAGGGCTGAGGTAATCTTTTGTAAAATAAGTGAGACATCAGTCCGGTGGGATGCAGAAATTAATATGTCATCCATATAATGAATAATAATGGCTCCTGAGTGTTCTCGCCTAATGGGCATCAAAATCTGTGCAACATAAACCTGACATAGAGTGGGACTGTTTGCCATGCCTTGGGGAAGGACTTTAAACTGAAAACGCTGAGCAGGTTCTTGATAATTTACAGCAGGTACACTAAAGGCAAAGCGCTGTCTATCTACAGGGTTAAGGGGTATACTATAAAAACAATCCTTTATATCTATAACAGTTATGGGCCAAGTCTTTGGAATGGCAACTGGAGAAGGCAACCCAGGCTGGGTGGTACCCATAGGTTGTAGAGTGGCATTTACTTTTCTTAGATCTACTAACATTCTCCATTTCCCACTTTTCTTTTTGATTACAAAAACTGGGGAATTCCATGGGCTGGTGGATGGCTCTACTTGTCCAGCCGATAAAAGTCCTTGTACTATGTTAGCAAGGGCCTGTAATTTCTCTTTTGTGAGGGGCCATTGATCTACCCAAACCGGTTTGTCAGATCTCCAAGTCAGTGGTATGGGTTGCGGCCCTCCAGTGACCCCTAGTGGTTTAAAGCTGTGTCTGTAGTCAGAGACAAGCCCAAAGTTTGCAAAACATCCCTCCCCCATAGGGACATAGGAATAGTAAGTACCAAAGGGCGGAAAATCCCTGCTATATCATCACTTTTCCATTTTAGAAATCTTAGAGACTTTTTCGCCAAAGTTCCTCCTGAAACTCCCATGATATCTTGGGGAGTTTTTGAAAGTTCCCAACAGGGCTGCCAATCTTTTGTGGATATGACCGAGACATCAGCACCTGTATCAATTAAACCTACAATCTCTCTTCCCTCCACTATAAGTGGTAAAGTGGGACGGTGGGCTGATATAGCCTGTGTCCATGCCACAAATGTGTCCTCATTGGTACACTCTCTCCAATCCTTATCTATCCAGGGGAGGGAAATAGCAAGAGCAACAGTCTCACCGCCTTTTAGTTCTATTGGATAATGGTGGGGATTTGTAACAGTTATAGAAGTCTGGCCTGGGCTTAGGAGCTGTGTGTGGACAATGACCTGGGGAGCGAGAGCAGTTCCAATCACTAAACGGTGGAAGTCCCTAGGGGAGGCTTTAACAGTAGTCGTAGTCCATGGGCTCAATTCTGTGCTCTCTGAGAGGGGAATAGTAACCGAGGGATTTAATAGGTCAGCCCTGGGGTCGGGCCCTCGGCTTCCCGACCCCTCTTCCCGTTTCCCTGGGGCCCATCATTGCTATACTTCTTATTTTTCTGTCTACAATGCTTTGCTATATGACCAGGTTTACCACAGACAAAGCACTTCATTGCACTCTTCTGGGAATTACGGCACTCAGCTTGAAAGTGACCGGCCTTCCCACAACGAAAACAGTTTCCTTTACCCTTTGATCTAGGCACCAAGCTTGTGGTTTGTAAAGCATTAACGAGGAGGTTAATAGAGGTTTGGAGAGGATGGGGGGGGGGGTTCCTCGTCTAGGGCCTTATCAATTATCTCCTCTAAGGAGGGGTCAGCAGGCAGAGTAGCTAGCAAGCCTTTTGAATGAGTTAGCCCTCCCTTTATCAACTGAATGATTAAAGGCTGTGCTGCATTTCCTGTCCCGAATTTCCCTTCCACAGTAGTCTGCACTCTGCTGATAAAATCTACAGCAGACTCCTTAGCTCTCTGTTTCAGCTGCTGCAGGGGAGTCGAGGCTGCTCGAGCCAGTTTGTTCAGGGCATTCAGTCCTGCTATCTGCACTGCCCTGACAATGGGTTCTGAAAGTTGTAATTGAGCCTCCACCGTGTTAAATTGGCCACATCCAGTGAGTTGATTAGTGACTAAATCAGAATTATTTGGGTCTATGATCTCAGCCTGTAGCCTGGCCTCTCTGCGCCAGTAGGCAGCCCAGGCGGTGTAATGTGATGACTCTAACACCGCTTGTAAAGTTTCATCCCAATCCATGGGGAGCCAGGCGGCAGTCTGAGTGTTAGAACTTACGAGCCGTTTTACATAGGCAGATCCTGGCCCATAATTATGGACTGCCTCTCTGAGATCTTTGATAAATTTGTACGGTATTGGGCGGCGAACTCTAACCTGTTGGCCATTTTCTCTTTGCACAAATATTGGGTAAGCAGCTGCTGAGGAGGTAAGATAGTCTAGGTCTTCTTCCTCTACTTCCTCCCCATCCTCCAAAGCCTTATGAATGGCCTGCTGTAAACGAGTCCGGCGGGGTGCCTGTCTGGGGACGGTTGCCCCAGACCCTTCCTTTCCTGTTATCAGCACGTGGCTCCAGCCATCTGCACCCTGTCCGCAGATCCCTTGCCATTCTGTATGTTTGCCCTTTTGTTCTAAAATCTTACTATCACTTTTTACCGGGGCAGGCGATCGACTCGCAGCAGCCAGTTCTTCCCAAGGGTATTTGGGGGCTGGTTCCCTCTGGTCATCAAGCCCCTCATCTGGGGGCGGGGGCCATTCAGGTTCCCCCAGTAATGAGGGTCCTGTTTGTGATTCTCCGGACACGGCTCCTTGTGGGGGCTGCGGGTCAAGGGCCGCAGCCACCACGGAGTAAATTACAAAGTCTGTGTCCATTAGAAAGCCAGGTTTTTCTGTGTTGTAAGAGGACATTTGAGTTCCTACCACTCTCCACTTCTGAGGGTCAATGCCGGTGTGGGAGACCCAAGGAGAGACAACCAATATTTTTTCCACCCAATCCTTACATTCTTTTATACGGACTCTTATACCATGAGTCTTTACTAGTGCATGTACTTGACATGCTAATACTCCTGAATCCTCTGGCTGTAAATGCTTAGACATTCCTTTGCCCATCTTTACTCCCTCTAGGTGTCCCGTGGACCTAGGGTGTCTGCCTCTTCTGTTTTTACTTAAACAGGCTTACCTCACTCGGCGGGGTCTTCGGGTGTCCCTGTTCGGGGGCCAGTTCTGTCCGGGGTCTTCTTCCCCGGACTCCCGAGTGAGCTCCTCAGTGGGCACTGCTTCAGGCGTCCCTGGTGTTTTCCCTCCCCCGGGGATCAGCGAGGAGGGACTCAGGCAGACACTTCTTCAGGAGGCATATGTTTTATTAGGTGCAGAGGGATCCCCCGAATAGCTCAGGGTGATGGCTAATATAGGGGGTTCGTTCTGGGCTGCCACCCCGATCCGCCCCGAGGGCAGGACCTACCACCCGATTGGAGCAATGGACACAGGCCAACCAGGTGAAGCCACTGCTCCCCTTAAGGAACCGTGTCTTCTTTAGATTGGCCTGACCTCACTCTCGGGGAGGTCCTATCCACTCAGGCGGTCAGGGCCGACCCCCGACAAACTCCCCCTTTTTGTTTAACACAATTAGCGCCCCACCTGCTTATGGGGGGGGGGCAGAGCACCCTGGCTCGGTTCAGTCAGTAATCACACAGGGGCTGCCCGAGCCCGGCGATGGCGTGGGCCTAGGAGATCCGCCTTCAATGCCTCCAGAGAACGAGAAAAGATGAAGAACAATAGTTTCAGGATACATGGGAAAAAGAGACAAATCACAATAAACATTCCTACAGCCGGCAAGAAGGAAAACAACCATCTCAGGTGGAGGGCACCCGTAAACCATTTTAGAAAGGAGTCTTCTTGATCATCCCACTCAGCTCTGAAATGGGAGGAAATGTTGTTGAGCTGGGCTATCAGCATATCTAATTGGTGGATGTCATTGGAGGTGTTGTAGGCTAACATCGCCCCCTGTAATGCCTGTTTAACTCTACCCCAGTCTGATGGGAACTGTGACATATTTACAGGCAAATTAAGCACACAGAGAGGCTGATACTTATAATGGCATTGAAGTTTCATGTACCCTGCCATAAGGGCCAGTCTATCCCCTAACCAGAGGACTGTTGTTTCCAATGCTCCTATTTGCTTCTGTAGAAGGGAGTCAACATGTTGCTGGTAATGCCAGAGGGAGACCTGGTTTGTTATGAATGTTTGGATAGTAGAAGCTAACATAGTCACCTCACTCTCTAGTTCCTGGATCTGCCATTCCTCATACATCTCAACAGCCAAGTTCACCAAACTCAAAGCATCCCCGATCCCATCCCTCCTGGTACGTAACAACTTTTCCCCCACTGCACGGTACAATTTTTTTCACCAAAGAATCAGCGGGGGACAACGCAAAATCTTCTGCTTTGACAGGTAGGAGTTGGTAGGGAGGGGATACAGCTAGGAACACAGCATACCCAGTATGATTATACCGTAAAACATTTGTAAAAATCGGGTCAGTACAAGTGATGTTAAAAAGGGGTAAACCAGCGGACTCCCCCTTTAGTTGAATAGTCAGGTTAGCAGGGGGACAAAGAAGGAAGAGAGCGTCCGGAGGGGTGTGCGCGGTGGCACTCAGCCGGTAGCACAAGCGGTCTGTGCCGTCCTTGGTTTGATGGCAAGAGCTGTTAAGAGTCTTAAACACATTATACCATTGTTGGAATGAAAAGTCATGACAGGCATCGTCATTACGAGGGCATGGCCACAGGCGAAAAGAGGCGTTCACTCCCCCTAAGGCCGCTCCTATTTTCCAGAGGTCGGGATGCATCTGTCCATACGGTAAGGCAACAGGAGTGGGAGAGGGTCTCATGGTGTACGTGGTGTGGTTCTGCTGTCCATCCCAAAACCATAACTCAGTGTTGTTAGGTAGCCCAAGTGGTCCTAGTCTTGGGATGCCCGTGGAGCAGGGTACCGTAGGTATGAATACTTGCGAACGGTGGCCTACTGGGCAGGGTGGTAGGGAATGTCCTGCTAGGTCGTTGCCTTCTTCTGCTCCAATATCTTTTCCTTCGTCTCTTCATAGGCCCTGGTCCATTTGACGGGCACCCAGCGTGTTCCCTCACCTGTTTGGAGACATAAGAATCCCTTTCCCCACACCTTAACCTGTGCAGGGCCGTGCCAACGACCCTCCTCATCTCTCCACCAAACTGTGGTCGGACTTTGCAAGTGTGCTTTTTTATCATGTTTTTGTGTTTGTTGTTCATCATGTTTTTGTGTTTGTGTTGATGTTGACAGCATCTGTTTCATGGCAGGGGTGATGCCTTGTTCATTATCAATCAAATAATTCCTAGTGAATACTGCTGTTGCTACCTGGGCTGCAGTGAGCCTACCACGCACTCCCCCTTTTTGTTTAATGAGAGTGCGCTTCAAGGATTGATTGGCACGCTCCACGATGGCTTGACCGGTGGGGTTGTAAGGGATACCGGTAACATGGGTGACACCGAATTGGTGGCAGAAGCGAGCAAAAGCAGAGGAGGTATAGGCCGGGCCGTTGTCGGTTTTTAACAACCGAGGTATCCCGTGGGTGGCAAAGCAGTGAAGGCAATGAGCTATCACATGGCGTACAGCCTCACCAGGCTGCAAAGTGGCCATAATAAAGTTAGAAAAAGTGTCCACAGTGACATGAATCAGGCTGGCCTGAAAGTGGGTGACATCCATCTGCCAAATGTCATTAGGGGCCAGGCCCCGGGGGTTGGTGGCATGTACAAGCAGGGCAGGGCGGAAAGGGACACAATGCCTGCATTGTCGGACAATGCGACGTGCCTCTTCCTTAGGAAGACCATAAAGCCGTGCAAGTGTTTTTGCTGGGAGATGAAATGTGTCATGAACAATAGAAGGATCTGCATACATGACTATCTCACTTTTGATATCAGGGTCAAGGAGAGCCGAGTCAGCTATGGCATTCCCTGAGTATATTGGGCCAGAAGTGGACACATGAGATCTGACATGTAAGACATAGAGGGGGTCAGAGTGGTGTAGGAGAGACTGTTGTGCTTGGTGTAAAAGATCTATGACTGCAGAATTGGACAAAGAAAGATCTGCTAGAGCTAACTGTTGCAATAAGACAAAGCAGTAATAGCTATCAGTGATTAAGTTAAAAGGCTCATAAGCACACAGTTCTAAGGCTATCACAATGGCCTGCAATTCATTCTTTTGAGCTGAGGTATATGGGGTTTGTAGCACCTTCAATATCTTCCTGTCTGGAATATAAATAGATGCTCTATGGTGTTTGGTAGCATCGGTAAAAACATTGACTCCCTGTACTGGCTGAGGAACTACAGGGTTGGAGGGATACTTCAAAGGGAGTTGCAACCATCCTCGTAATGAGGGAGGTGGATGACCCTGAGAAGTGGGATAAATAGACAATAACATGGCCCACTCCTCAGAGTTCTGTGCTAGATGAGTAAGTATTGCAGGATCCTCTTGGAGCAGTAATATAGGAATGGTACCAAAAATAGTGATTGCAGCTTCCGCTGCTTTCAAAAGGAGTTGTGCATCCACTTCAAACTTGGAGGGTATAGACTTCATGGATTTAGATGAATGTACCCATTGTAAAGGACCTGTAACTTGGAACACTACTCCGGCCTTACCCAATGAAGGATGACACACCAGAGTTACATAAACCGGAGCGGCTGGATCTAATCGGGCAACAGTTGATGTGGATGCTAAGTCCTGTATCTGAGTAACAGCTTTTATGGCTGCAGGGGTCCATGTACGAGGCGAGTTCAAATCAGATGAGCCTTTTAAAATATTATACAATGGATACATCATATCATTGGAAATAGGAACTACATTCCTCAGCCATTGGATTGAACCAATTAATTTCTGAAAGTCATTTAATGTAGAAACTTGAGCTGTATCAATCTTAGGAGATTTCTTCACTAAATCCTTGTATACCTGATGTCCTAAATATGTGTAGGGAGGTTCTGTTTGTATCTTTTCAGGGGCAACTTGTAACCCATATGCTGCTAGGGCTGAGGTAATCTTTTGTAAAATAAGTGAGACATCAGTCCGGTGGGATGCAGAAATTAATATGTCATCCATATAATGAATAATAATGGCTCCTGAGTGTTCTCGCCTAATGGGCATCAAAATCTGTGCAACATAAACCTGACATAGAGTGGGACTGTTTGCCATGCCTTGGGGAAGGACTTTAAACTGAAAACGCTGAGCAGGTTCTTGATAATTTACAGCAGGTACACTAAAGGCAAAGCGCTGTCTATCTACAGGGTTAAGGGGTATACTATAAAAACAATCCTTTATATCTATAACAGTTATGGGCCAAGTCTTTGGAATGGCAACTGGAGAAGGCAACCCAGGCTGGGTGGTACCCATAGGTTGTAGAGTGGCATTTACTTTTCTTAGATCTACTAACATTCTCCATTTCCCACTTTTCTTTTTGATTACAAAAACTGGGGAATTCCATGGGCTGGTGGATGGCTCTACTTGTCCAGCCGATAAAAGTCCTTGTACTATGTTAGCAAGGGCCTGTAATTTCTCTTTTGTGAGGGGCCATTGATCTACCCAAACCGGTTTGTCAGATCTCCAAGTCAGTGGTATGGGTTGCGGCCCTCCAGTGACCCCTAGTGGTTTAAAGCTGTGTCTGTAGTCAGAGACAAGCCCAAAGTTTGCAAAACATCCCTCCCCCATAGGGACATAGGAATAGTAAGTACCAAAGGGCGGAAAATCCCTGCTATATCATCACTTTTCCATTTTAGAAATCTTAGAGACTTTTTCGCCAAAGTTCCTCCTGAAACTCCCATGATATCTTGGGGAGTTTTTGAAAGTTCCCAACAGGGCTGCCAATCTTTTGTGGATATGACCGAGACATCAGCACCTGTATCAATTAAACCTACAATCTCTCTTCCCTCCACTATAAGTGGTAAAGTGGGACGGTGGGCTGATATAGCCTGTGTCCATGCCACAAATGTGTCCTCATTGGTACACTCTCTCCAATCCTTATCTATCCAGGGGAGGGAAATAGCAAGAGCAACAGTCTCACCGCCTTTTAGTTCTATTGGATAATGGTGGGGATTTGTAACAGTTATAGAAGTCTGGCCTGGGCTTAGGAGCTGTGTGTGGACAATGACCTGGGGAGCGAGAGCAGTTCCAATCACTAAACGGTGGAAGTCCCTAGGGGAGGCTTTAACAGTAGTCGTAGTCCATGGGCTCAATTCTGTGCTCTCTGAGAGGGGAATAGTAACCGAGGGATTTAATAGGTCAGCCCTGGGGTCGGGCCCTCGGCTTCCCGACCCCTCTTCCCGTTTCCCTGGGGCCCATCATTGCTATACTTCTTATTTTTCTGTCTACAATGCTTTGCTATATGACCAGGTTTACCACAGACAAAGCACTTCATTGCACTCTTCTGGGAATTACGGCACTCAGCTTGAAAGTGACCGGCCTTCCCACAACGAAAACAGTTTCCTTTACCCTTTGATCTAGGCACCAAGCTTGTGGTTTGTAAAGCATTAACGAGGAGGTTAATAGAGGTTTGGAGAGGATGGGGGGGGGGGTTCCTCGTCTAGGGCCTTATCAATTATCTCCTCTAAGGAGGGGTCAGCAGGCAGAGTAGCTAGCAAGCCTTTTGAATGAGTTAGCCCTCCCTTTATCAACTGAATGATTAAAGGCTGTGCTGCATTTCCTGTCCCGAATTTCCCTTCCACAGTAGTCTGCACTCTGCTGATAAAATCTACAGCAGACTCCTTAGCTCTCTGTTTCAGCTGCTGCAGGGGAGTCGAGGCTGCTCGAGCCAGTTTGTTCAGGGCATTCAGTCCTGCTATCTGCACTGCCCTGACAATGGGTTCTGAAAGTTGTAATTGAGCCTCCACCGTGTTAAATTGGCCACATCCAGTGAGTTGATTAGTGACTAAATCAGAATTATTTGGGTCTATGATCTCAGCCTGTAGCCTGGCCTCTCTGCGCCAGTAGGCAGCCCAGGCGGTGTAATGTGATGACTCTAACACCGCTTGTAAAGTTTCATCCCAATCCATGGGGAGCCAGGCGGCAGTCTGAGTGTTAGAACTTACGAGCCGTTTTACATAGGCAGATCCTGGCCCATAATTATGGACTGCCTCTCTGAGATCTTTGATAAATTTGTACGGTATTGGGCGGCGAACTCTAACCTGTTGGCCATTTTCTCTTTGCACAAATATTGGGTAAGCAGCTGCTGAGGAGGTAAGATAGTCTAGGTCTTCTTCCTCTACTTCCTCCCCATCCTCCAAAGCCTTATGAATGGCCTGCTGTAAACGAGTCCGGCGGGGTGCCTGTCTGGGGACGGTTGCCCCAGACCCTTCCTTTCCTGTTATCAGCACGTGGCTCCAGCCATCTGCACCCTGTCCGCAGATCCCTTGCCATTCTGTATGTTTGCCCTTTTGTTCTAAAATCTTACTATCACTTTTTACCGGGGCAGGCGATCGACTCGCAGCAGCCAGTTCTTCCCAAGGGTATTTGGGGGCTGGTTCCCTCTGGTCATCAAGCCCCTCATCTGGGGGCGGGGGCCATTCAGGTTCCCCCAGTAATGAGGGTCCTGTTTGTGATTCTCCGGACACGGCTCCTTGTGGGGGCTGCGGGTCAAGGGCCGCAGCCACCACGGAGTAAATTACAAAGTCTGTGTCCATTAGAAAGCCAGGTTTTTCTGTGTTGTAAGAGGACATTTGAGTTCCTACCACTCTCCACTTCTGAGGGTCAATGCCGGTGTGGGAGACCCAAGGAGAGACAACCAATATTTTTTCCACCCAATCCTTACATTCTTTTATACGGACTCTTATACCATGAGTCTTTACTAGTGCATGTACTTGACATGCTAATACTCCTGAATCCTCTGGCTGTAAATGCTTAGACATTCCTTTGCCCATCTTTACTCCCTCTAGGTGTCCCGTGGACCTAGGGTGTCTGCCTCTTCTGTTTTTACTTAAACAGGCTTACCTCACTCGGCGGGGTCTTCGGGTGTCCCTGTTCGGGGGCCAGTTCTGTCCGGGGTCTTCTTCCCCGGACTCCCGAGTGAGCTCCTCAGTGGGCACTGCTTCAGGCGTCCCTGGTGTTTTCCCTCCCCCGGGGATCAGCGAGGAGGGACTCAGGCAGACACTTCTTCAGGAGGCATATGTTTTATTAGGTGCAGAGGGATCCCCCGAATAGCTCAGGGTGATGGCTAATATAGGGGGTTCGTTCTGGGCTGCCACCCCGATCCGCCCCGAGGGCAGGACCTACCACCCGATTGGAGCAATGGACACAGGCCAACCAGGTGAAGCCACTGCTCCCCTTAAGGAACCGTGTCTTCTTTAGATTGGCCTGACCTCACTCTCGGGGAGGTCCTATCCACTCAGGCGGTCAGGGCCGACCCCCGACATTTGGCCATGATGTTCCTGGCATTTTCATTTTGGGATGTTTCAGATGGTGATCAGTGAAATCTTTTCTATTTTGTCTTTGGATTCTAATATATCAGGGCAGTTTTCTTTGATAATTTCTTGAAAGATGGAGAGGTATTGTCTAGATATTTTTCTTTTTAATCATGGCTTTAGGTAATCAATAATTCTTATATTATCTCTACTGAATCTATTCTAGGTTAGTTATTTCTCCAATGAGAAATTTCCCATTTTCTTTTATATATATATATAAATTTTTTTTTTACTTTTTTGATTTGTTTTATTGTATCTTGGTATCTCAGGGGCATTAATTTCTAAGCAGCTATTTTCTCCGGTGAAATAATACTTCTTTAGAGAGTTATTTTCTTTCCCAAAGTTTTGTATATCCTTTTCCATGCTGTTCACTTTTTTTCCATGATTCTCTTGTCTCACTCTTATTTTCTTCTATTTCTCTAATTTGTTATTTAAAATGCTTTTTAAGGGGGGGCAGAGCCAAGATGGCAACAAGAAGGGATCCAGTCTTAGGAGCTCTCTGATAAAAACTCATAAACTAAGGACTCTAACTAAACTTTCAAGACACAGAACCCACAAAGGGACCCAGTGAGGCAGTTCTCCTACTCAAGGTAACCTGGAAAAGAGCAGAAAGGCTCTGCTCCCTGGGGTCGGAGAGGCAGCCTGCCAGAGGGGTGACCTGCCAGAGCCAAAGAACTTCAGCCTCCCAGAGGCAGCCCCAGGGCGCTGGGAGCCACGTCTCACAGCAGCGGGGGAGTCTCCAGAGCTGCACCCTGGGGAGCACCGGGCACAAAGTGGAGGAACAGCGGGGCACACAGGGAGCAGCTTGGTCTTTCTGCAGCCCAGAGCCAGAAACAGAAGCAGGTGGAGCCGGTAAGCAGGAGCCCCCAGGGAATGAGCCCATTGAGCTGAGGGAGGGGAGTGAAGAGAGACTGCAGAACTCTGTCCTCTGCCCCTGGAACAGGACTCTGGGGCTCTGACCACATTCAGATCCTGATCCCAGTCTAGGCCCCCCCATAGAACAGCAGGGCGCCCCCACCTCAGCCCCTTGGCAGAGGGGGGTGCTTATGGTCATTCACAGACCAGGAGGGAGGACAGAGCCTCACACACTGAGACCCTTGTGGGAGTGTCCCAAAAGCTCAGGAAACACCCCAAACCAGGCCCAGGCTGGGAAAATGAGCAAGCAGAGAAACAAAAAGAAGACTATTGAGAAATATTTTGCAAATGAGCCCAAGAAGGATCAAAATACTCAGTCTGAAGATGAGGAAGCACAAGCTCTTGCATCTAAAGACTCCAAGAAAAACAGAAATTGGGCTCAGGCTATGACAGAGCTCAGAAAAGACTTTGAAAATCAAATGAGGGAGTTGGAAGAAAAACTGGGAAAAGAAAAGAAAGAGATGCAGGAAAAACATGAAAATGAAGTCAGCAGCTTAGTCAAGGAAATCCAAAAAAATGCTGAAGAAAATAGCATGCTAAAAAACCAGCTTAGGTCAAATGGATAAAACAGTTCAAAAAGTTATTGAGGAGAAGAATGCTTTAAAAAGCAAAATTGGCCAGATGGAAAAAGAGATAAGAAAACTCTCTGAGGAGAACAAATCCTTCAGACAAGGAATAGAATTCAGGGAGATTGATGAATGTACCAGAAATCAGGAATCAATACTTCAAATCAAAAACAAAATGAAAAATTAGAAGAAAATGTGAAATATCTCATTTAAAAAATAACTGATATGGAAAAAAGACTTAGGAAAGATAATTTGAAAATTATTGGAATACCTGAAAGTCATGATCAGGAAAACAGCCTTGACATCATTTTCAAAGAATTACTACAGGAAAATTGCCCTGATATTCTAGAAGCAGAGGGCAAAATAGAAATGGAGAGAATCCACCAATCCCCCAGAGAAAGAGATCCCAAAAACCAACCCCTAGGAATATTATAGCCAAGTTCCAGAACTCCCAAGTCAAAGAGAAAATATTACAAGCAGCCAGAAGGACACAGTTCAAATATCATGGAGCTGCAGTCAGGATCACACAGGACTTAGCAGCAACTACACTGGAAGCTCGTAGGGCTTGGAATACAATATACCGGAAGGCAAAAGAGCTTAGAATGCAGCCAAGAATGAACTACCCAGCGAGGCTGAATGTCCTCTTCCAAGGAAAAAGATGGACTTTCAATGAACCAGGGGAATTTCAAATGTTCCTTTTGGAATGGCCAGAGCTGAACAGAAGGTTTGATCTTCAGATACAGGACTCAGGTGAAGCATGGAGATTGGAGGAGAGGGGGGAAATATGAGGGACTTAATGAGGATGAACTGCATGTATAGAAAAATGATACTGATAATATTCATATGAACCATCTCAGTTAATAGAGCAGGTAGAGAGAGCTTTTATAGTTGAAGCACAAGAGAAAGCTGAATTCGAAGATAAAATATGGTGTAAAAATGGAGTCAATAGGAAAAAAGGGAAATGTAATGGGAGAAAGAAAAAGGAGAGGGGGAATAGTCCAAGATATTTCACGTAAGATTTTTTTTATTACAATGAGCTATTGCAATGATATGGAAGGGGGAGGCAAGGGGGAATGAGGGAACCTTTGCTCTCATCAGAGATGGCTAGGAGAGGAAACAGCAAATATACTCAATGGGGTATAGACAACTGGAGTAAGAAGGAGGGGGGAGCAGGGGGAAGGGGTGGGGGTATGAATAAAGGAGGAGAGGATGGACCATGGGGGGAGAGTGGTCAGATATAACACATTTTCTTACTTCTTGCAAGGGGCTGGGATTGGAAGGCCTGTCCAGGACCATAAGGCCAGGTGGATTCTGGGCCTAAGGGGTGGTATGGGGGCTCAGGGCTTCTTGGCCCCAGGACCAGGGATCTGTCTGCTCCGCCACTCAGCGACCCTACAGCAGAGTCACAGTGAAAGGAGAGAGAAAATAGAGTACATGGTAGTGGAGAAATAAGAAAGGAGGGAGTTGCGATCAGCAATGGCAATGGTGGAAAAATATGGAAGTAACTTTTGTGATGGACTTATCATAAAGAATGAGATCCACCCTTGACAGAGTTGTTGGTGTTGGAACAAAGACTCAAGCACATTTTTTGTTATTATTATTTGGGGGAGGGTGCAGGGCAAGTGGGGCTGGATGGCCAGCCTGGGGCCACATAGCAGGGTGATCTTTGGGTGTCTGGGGCCAGATTTGGACCCAGGTGCTCCTGGCTCAAGGGCCAATGCTCTGTCTGCTACCCAGCCACCCCTACTATTATTACTATTTTATTTTATTTTGGGTCTTTTTTTTTTCCTTTTTTTTTTTTTTTTGGTTTTTGCAGGGCAGTGGGGATCGGGTAACTTGCATGTCACACGGCTGGATGATTGTTGGGTTTACGAGGCTGGATATGGGCTCGGGTGCTCGTGGCTCCAGGGCTGGTGCTTGGTCCATTGCACCACCTGGCCATACCTACAATTATTACTATTATTTTTTTTTAATTTTAATTTTTTCTCTCCCCTTTACTTTTTTCGCCCAAGCAAATCTATCTATATTCATGTGGGAGGAGGGGTATTTGGTTTACTTGTAAACAAGAATATTTTCTTAATGTAAAAAAACATTTGTACAAAATGAGAACAAAAAATAAATTTAAAATAAAATAAAATGCTTTTTAAGCTCTTCCAGGGATTCTTTTTGGGCCTGAGGCCAAATTACATTTTTCTTTGGAGCTTCACATTCACCTGGGAATCTCAGCATCTAGAAGTTTTTTCCCCCCCTTTGATTCTTTTACATCCATGTCCACTTTCTTTTCTCGGATCCTGTTATTCACAGTCTCCCCTGTCTTCTGTTGATTGAACTGCTTTGGAGGAATCCCTCTTGTTTCTTTAGCTTCAAACTGTGCACAATGTTTTGATTATCTCTCTTATTCTGACTTTTCTGTGATTTTGCCTTTCTCATTTGCTATTTTACTGATTGATATAGCTGCTCTCTTAACTCTTAAGGGGTTTGTCAGTTTTCTTAGTCTTTTAAAAGAACCGGCTTTTAGTTTTAGTTGCCATTTATATGATTTTTTTTTGGTTTCCAATGTGTCTATACCCTTTCCCATTGCTTTATCTCCCTATTTACCTATACCTGCTTTATAATGTAGTTTGATACCTACAAATGTTGCCCTCTCTCTTTAGCCTCACTGCTTTTTATCATTTCCCATGATATTGTAGAATTTTTCCCACATGAATTTTATTGTGATTTTATTAACTCTCTAAAATATACCTTCATAATTTGATTAGTGAGAGAATTAATTCCTGATTTCATGTGTTATATTTGATTTTATTCAGGAATCATTCTGTAATCTCTATGACAAACCAAAAAGCCTCTTCTTTATCTCTGAGAGAAGAAACTCAATCTTGTCTCTCTCTTTTGGAGTTCAACAATAAAAGAAACTGAGGTAGAACTTCAAGCCAGTAGCCCTTTATAAAAGGATTCATGGTCCTTCTAATGAAATAGACCAGAGCAGCTTGAATCCCACCTCAGACACTTAATACTTACCTAGCTGTGTGACTTTGGGTAAATCACTTAACACCATTGCCTTGCAAAAAAAAAAAAAAGAAAAGAAAAGAAATAGACCTTCCTCACAATCTGAGATGCCTCTGGTTCCCAAAACCTTTTTTTTTTTTAATAAGATTTGATACCTACACACTTCTTGAGAGGTAAAGTAAAGTACATTGGTTGATAGATCTTGTTTTTGAGGTTGGTGCAAAACCAAACAAAAAAGGGGCAGCTAGGTGGTGCAGTAGATAGAGCACTGGTCCTGGAGTCAGGAGGACCTAAGTTCAAATCCAGCCTCAGACAATTAATATTTACCTAGCTGTGTGGCCTTGGGCAAATCACTTAACCTCATTGCCTTGCAAAAACTAAAAGAAAAAAGAAAAATCTATCAGAAGGGGGTCACAGGGTTGGGTGAAGCATGAGCTGATGCTAATGACTTAATTGATTATAAGGGTGGTGGTTGTACAAATATACTAAGACAAATTGGGGGACTTTTATATATTACAACCCTCCCTCCACATCCACAATAGACTTCAACATGGAATTTGAATAGAACTGAATAGAAATGTCTTGGTCAGCATTCTTGTGGCTGCTCATGTGAGCTTCCTAACTTGGGATCAAGTGATGGGCTAAGGTTTATGAGGTCTACTATAAGAACCTATATTATATTTCTATGTGATTTTATGTACAAAAAATACATTAGCACATATATAATCTTGGCTAGTAGGTGATGAAATGTAGAGAACTAAATGAATGTATTGCTTTGTAACTACTATTATCATCCTTTCTGGAATCAACAGAACTTGATCAGTACTGATCGGAATGGAATATGGATCCTTAATTGAATCATTTCTTATACTCTCAAGCCTTAGACTTATTAGTTAAAAAAAATTCTCTTCACAATACTCTCAGAAAATATTATCCCAGCCTTTCATCTAGATGTCTAATTGCCCAGAATTGGAAAGTCTCCTACACTTGGTCCTCATCATCTGCCTTGGAGTGGATCTAGGACCCATAAATTTACCAAAATATTTGATAGAGGGAGTGGTCCTCATGGGACTTGTTTGCTTTCCTTGGTGTAGCCAGTAAGGATGCCTTACATTAATAGAATTTCTGTTTTTCTAATGTTTATAAAAATGAGTTACATCTTTAATTAGGGGTCTTTTTGGTCAGAGGCAGGGCCATTTGATCCATCCTTTATTATCAGGCTGCCTGTCACTGTTAATAAATTGTATCTTGCTTGTAGTATAGCATTAAAAGTAAATTATTTTGGGTGGAATTGTCATTTCTTATTTTACTGACAGAACCTAGCCACAGGCACTAAGTACTCAGTCATGTAGCTTGACCTTCACTTCTTTAAGGATTGCTTTATAATTGAATCTGTACAACTCTTTTGTGTGCTTTGGAAGGTTAATTCTCAGATATTAAATACATATTTTAATTATTTGGAATGGGATTTCTCTTTGAATTATTCCTTCTTGTAGTTTGTATTATTACATAGAAATTCTATTGATTTTTGAGAGTTCCTTTTGTAACCTGCAACTTTGCTTAAGTTGTTAATTATCTCATTTGATATCTTTACTAATTCCCTGTTATTTTCCAAGTAAACCATGATATCAGGAAAGAAGGATCTTTTGAGCTCTTTATCTTTCTTCCTTTAATATCTTTCTCTTGTCTTATTGCTAATGCTAACATTTCCAGATATACATACGTGTGTGTGTGTGTGTGTGTGTGTGTGTGTGTGTGTGTGTATATTTCAAATATTGGAGAGAGTAGGTATTATTGTACACTTCTGAAAAGGTTCTAATGGATCTCCATTTCATATGATACTTGCTTTTGGCTTTTGATGGTTGTTTTTATGATATTGTAAAAGGTTCCACTATGCCTGTACTTAATGTGCTTTTACCATAAAAGTTTTGTACTTCATGAAAAGGTTTTGCTGCATCTTATTGAGATGACCATGTGGTTTTGGCTTTTAATATGATTAATCATGTTTATTGTTTTCTAATGTTGAATTTATCCTGGCTTTCCTGGTATAAATTTCACTTGAGCATAAGGAATGATTTCTTGGGTAATTCACTTTAGTCATTTTGAAAGAATTTCCTTTCAAATTTTTGAGGTAACTTCATTCATAAATGATATTGGCTTGTAGTTGGCTTTCTGCGTTTGGACTTTCCCTGGTTTCAGTAATAGGTCTATATTCATGTCATAAGAGATTCTGGGAGGATACTTTCTTTTTTGAGGAAATTATTTGTGAAGTATGGGTACTACCTATTCTTTACAAATTTGAGAGAATTCTCCTGTCTTCTGACAGTTTACTTCACTAATTTTAGAGTTATTCCTCTAGTTCTTTGTGTTCTTCTTCATTGCATAAAACTGTGCCCTGTGCATAATATGTCCTGATTATTCTTTTAATTTTTTTCTGGTTTTCCTATGATTTCTACTATTCTCATTTGCTGTTTTATTAACTTGATTTTCTGATCTCTTTCTTTTAATCAGATTAGCTAAGGCTTTGATCAACTTTATTGGTGATTTCAAAGAACTCACTGTTAACTTTGTTAATTATATTTTTGGTTTCCAATTTATTTCCCTTCTCAATTTAATATCTTTTGTGCTTATTTTACATTTGTTTTTCTAATATTTTAATGAGCCAGTCAGTTTATTAATCTTTTCTTTTGCTATATTCTTAATGTATGATAAAGGACCTCTTTAGTTGAATTCCAGAAATTTTTTGTTGTTTCATCATTATCATTTTCTTTTATAAAGTTATTATTTCTGTGATTTGTTCTTTGATTCAGTCATTTTTTAATATGCCATTGTTGAGACTATTTGGGTTTGTTTCTTTTGTTTGTGGTTTTTAAATCCATTTCTATTCTTTAATTATGGAATGAAAGTTTGAATGATTTCTGCCTTTTAAAATTTGTTTGCAATATCTCTGTGTCCTTTGAGGACATTCATGTGGAGAAAGGAAATTTCCATATTCCTTGGTTTGTCCCATTTAGAAGATGCTGTAAGTCTTTTAAGTTTATTTTGAAAATTTTACATATCTAATTTCTTTTGTTTTCTATCAGTTCCTTATGCAGATTCCCTTTTCTCTCTTCCCCCTCAGGTAATCCTGCTCCTTAATGTTTTTAATTAAATCTATTTTTGTGCTCCTTTCCAACAAGGAATTTTTTCATTCTTGCCATTATCCATCTTTTCTTTTAGTTTTACCCAGATTCTTCTTCTCTGATCCATAGCCCCTCTGGTCATCTGATCTCTCCCTTTTCTCTGTAGACTTCATGCAGTTAATGCCTCCAGGGCTCCCTTCTGAAACTCCTTGGGTGTATTATTGTAATGTGTATTATTGCTTCATGGTAGGGATCCTCCCCACCTCATCTGGACTCTTTCTGTGGGGAACTCTGACCCAGGAAAATGGAATGACTTGGCCTGGGTCACCCAACTCTATAGAGCCAGACATGGAACACATACACATGGACATGGACACACACTCAAATGTACACAGGTCTATGTATATGTTTGTATATATGGACATACAAATTTATATAAATTACCAATTCTGTTAATAGCTCACTCCAGTAATCTTTCCACTACAGATTTCCTGTTCCTCCACAGAACACTCCATATTCCAACTCTTCACCTTTTGAATGACTGGTCTTCCCATATCCTAGAAAATTCTAAAGGCTCCTTGCCTCTCTCAAGATCAAATATAAAATCCCCTACTTGAGTATCAAAGCCCTTGACACTGGCCTAACTGACTATTGCTCATACCTGCACTCCACACCTGAAATGTTCTCTTTTCTTCTCTCCGCCTCCCAGCTTCTCTGGCTTCTTCCTTCAAGGCAGACTTCAATGCTACTTTCCTCTAGAGAAGACTTTTTCCCTGGTCTCCCTCCTCCTCCTCAAGATGTTTGGACAGCAAGCTCAGCTTCTTTGGAGGATGTCTTGGTGGTGTAAAGATACTAGCTTCATCTCCATTGTGTTCACATGGGTTAACAGATTGTTTACTGAGCCAGTCTCTAACCAGGGTAAACAGCAGCCAGAAACAGGATCAGTAATCAAGTAGCAGTTTAATTAATTACTATCATTGCAAGGGATAGATTTGCACATCGAGATTGTTCCACCTAGCTACAGTTAAGGCAGAGAACACATACATGAATCATAGTGGGAAGGAAGCAGGGAAGGTGAATAACAAACAGTTATTTTTGGAGTTTGGGTGCTTTTCTCAGGACTAGCCCACTAGTGCAGGACAGTGCAGGCACCATTGAATCTTCTGGAAACAGATAAGTTGATTGTTTGGTTTTGGGGTTACTTATTTTGCTTGGGTACAGAATAGATTACAGTTTGCTGATTCATTGTACTTAATATAGACAAGTACAGGTCAGAGAAAGAATGCAGGTTTGTCAGAGTTAATGAATTATTCCAGGCTGTAGTAAAATTCATTTATTACATATATTAATGTGAAAATCATAATTCTCTTGATATATATCTCTCTCAAAATGAGCCAATTCCTTGAAGCTGGAGTAGAACAGTGATTAGCAGGAGAGCAGAATTTTTATACTTAAGCCATTACAGACCCACTAAATTATGAACCAAATTCAGATTCAGAAAACCATGACTTGGGCAGGTACAGGACAAAAACAGTTACTTATAAGTAGAGTCAATAAATAAATGATATAAGATCAATTCAGTTTTCTGTCAGACTAGATCACCCTGGGCTTCACTTCTCTCTGGAACACCTTCCATTCCCTCCTCATTTCTAATGAGCTGAGGAGAGTCTTTCATTATTCTAAGAACCTTTCCTTTATATTTGAAAGTCACCAGTTGGCTTATAGGACTTTTTGTTTCTGGATTAAATTGCTAAATCTGGGGACAGCTAGGTGGTGAAGTGAATAGAGCACCAGTCCTGGAGTCAGGAGGACCTGAGTTCAAATTTGACCTCAAACACTTAATTACCTAGCTGTGTGGCCTTGGGCAAGTCACTTAACCCCCTTGCCTTGCAAAAAACCTTTAAAAAAAAATTACTAAATCTGACCATTATTCCTCCTGGAATTTGCAGCCTTTGGGGTTTTTTTTTTTTCTGAAGATGATCTGTAATTCTTTCCTTTTGGAATTTAATTTTCTAGTTGCAGAAGTTCTGACCAGTTCTCTTAGATTATTTCCTTTATTATTGTGGCCTTGTTATTCAGTCATTTCTTTAGAAGCCTATGATCCCTAAGTTGCCTGTGTATAACTACCTTTGAGTCGTTTGTTTTCTTCAATAAAAGTGGGCAGATTGTCTTTTAATGTTTTTGGGTTTTGCTTCTCTTCTTCTAGGCTGAACTTCACTTTTATGTATTTGCATTCCTTATCTTTTCTCCCCCCACCTTTTGATTTCTTTGGGGAGGCTTGCCATGCAAATTCAAGGTTTTTTATTCCCTCATTCTCAAGTTACTGACAATTTAACAGCAGAAGATAACACACAAAAGAAGAATGAAAAGGGATCAGAGTGAGGAAGCATGGTGCAAAGTAAAGTGAACAGAACCTGGAGAATGTTGTACACAATAAGAGCAATGAAGAACTGTGAATGGCCTAGCCATACAGAGGTGTGGTGAAGTCAGAGAAGCCCCAAAGAAGTAGAGGCACCTGATAAATGAAGAGATGCCTGAGATGAGTTTCTTAAGAGGAGGTCTGGAGCCTTAGTCTGGTGGAAACACTTGAGAAGGAAAGAAAGAGGTTTGATTAGCTCATTGGTGGGTGCGAGTTAGGGAATCAATTAGAGGTCACTTAACCTTCAGTAAAAGGACTGCCTTCCTTTTAATAAGAATCCATACTATGAATATTATGCAATGAAGAAGAGAAAAAGAATGATTTAGAAATCCTTGGGAATCTCAAAAAGTAAAACAAAGTAATAAATTGCGCAATTGTTCTCAAGTAAAAATAATAAAGGAAATGAAAAGTGAAATGTGGATTACAAATAAGACCATAAATCAGATTTTAAAATTATTTAATGTATTTTATTTTTCCATAACAATGTGATTTGTAACTTTTTTAAAAATTTTGAATTTCAAATTCCATCCCTCTTTTTCTCCTTATCTTCCTCACCTCCCTGAGACAGCAGTGAGATGTATATTATACATGTATAACCATGTAAAACATTTCTATATTAGTCATTTTATACAAAAAGACTTAAAAGAAAGTGAAAAATAGCATACTTCACTGTATTCAATATCAGCTCTTTCTCTGGAGGCAGACATTATGCTTCATCATTATTCATTGCTGAGAATAGCTAGGCCATTCACAGTTCTTCATTGTTTTTATTGTGTACAACATTCTCTTGATTCTGTTCACTTATGCACCATTTCGTGTAAGTTTTTCTAGGTTTTTCCAAACAGGTTTTTTTAAAAGAAGAAATCACAATAATGTATAAAGAAAGGGTAATTTATGCATAGTATGGAATATGATTCCCAAACATAAGAATCTCTGATAAAGTGAATCATATCCTTATGATGGAAAGGGAAGACCATCAAGTTCTAAGCATCTTGGCAAAACACATGTTATACATGTAGTAGTTGAGAAATATAGGTGACCCCTTCCAAGTATCAGGGGTTAAATCTGACTAACCTCTCTTGTTTGTTGCTCATCACTAGGGCCTTTGACTCATTCTCTTGACTCTTGTTCTTCCAAGATTCTAGAGTTATAGGGGTATGTTTAGATCATCTATTTCTCACACAAAAAAAATTTTTCTGATGAATTAGCTCAAATAAACCCCAAGGCCATTAAATATTGCTTTTTTAATTAATGAAACAACCTTTTCCATTATAGAAACTCTCTCTCTTTGTAATTAAATATTTTAATTAAGGAATATGTACTATTGACAAATGAGAGCAATCATAAATCAAAGATATAAGCTGTTTGGCTAAGACACATCATCCCAAGAATGACCTGAAGCTATCAATGTAACAAGAGATAATTATTCTTCACTTGCCTGAGAATCATCATTCAGTGAAACCCAGATTCTGATTAATAATATCTCTTTAGAGTCCTCTTCATGTTTTCATCCAGGTAAGACCTTATTTCAGCCATTCAGAAAGCAAACAGATCTTTTCTTTAATTTTGTTCTCTTTAAGTGGTCATATAAAACTTTTCCCGCAGAATACCTTATACTTGCCAGCTTCTCGCACTCTTCACAGAATTTTTTTAAAGAACATATTTATTTTTTCTAACTGATCATTAGGTTATTCATGATGATGGTTTCAACTCTTGACACTCATAAAGACTGTGGCCTTTGGGCAGATCTCTTCTCTGAGCTTCAGTTTCCTTTTGTACATTATTGATGGTTAGAATTCTGGGGGTGGCTAGGTGGCATAGTGGATAAAGCACTGGCCTTGGAGTCAGGAGTACCTGGGCTCAAATCCGGTCTCAGACACTTAATAATTACCTAGCTGTGTGGCCTTGGGCAAGCCACTTAACTCCATTTGCCTTGCAAAAACCTAAAAAAAAAAAAGAATTCTGGAATGTCTTTTAGTTCTGTATCCTATACTTTTGCTAATTTAGGAGTTGGTGATATTCAAGGATGTGGCTGTGGACTTCACCCAGGAGGAATGGGGCCTCTTGGACCATCCTCAGAAGAAGTTATACATAGAGGTCATGCTGGAGAATGCCCAGAATCTGCTCTCCGTGGGTAAGGACACTTCCCCTGGTAACTCTTGAGTCTCTATTCCCTAATATGTTATGTTTGGAGCATTTATCAATTATTAGAGAAAAGTGCTGGTTTTTGTGTCCAAGAGACAGGGTTTCCTTTGTTGCTTCTGAAGCTCTAGGTAGCTTCAGGTCAAAGATCATCTCAGATGTTTAGACTAATCTCTATTTAGTTGCATTTTCAGCACTGACATGGAGTGCAGATACTTTTCTCTGAATGTAATAGGACAATTCTCAAAATGGAACACCTCTGTATCCACACTCCTTTTCCCAAAGAGAAGTAAATAATAAGTTCATCCCTAACTGATTCTTCCTGCCCAGGGCTTCCAGTTCCCAAAGAAGATGTGATCTCTTATTTTGAACAAAGGGAAGCACCATGGATGCTGGAACAGGAAGGACTGGGGAGCCGCTGTCCGGGTGAGTGAGGTAAAAGCAGGTAGATGAGAGCTGGGATTCCAAGAGACTTCCATGTGTTGTGGTGAAGCAAGGGCTAGATGTGGAGCCCAGAAAACCTGCTTTGGGATTCTTTTGCAGATATCTTTTAACAATGTCTTCTGGGCCAGTCCCTGAATCCGGGAGCAGCCTCAGTTTGTCCATCTTTCCATTGTTAAAATGAAGGAGTTGGCCTCCATGGTCTTTTTTTTTTTTTGCAAGGCAAATGGGGTTAAGTGGCTTGCCCAAGGCCACACAGCTAGGTAATTATTAAGTGTCTGAGACTGGATTTGAACCCAGGTACTCCTGCCTCCAGGGCCGGTGCTTTATCCACTGCACCACCTAGCTGCCCCTATCCACTTCTTTTTAAAAGATTCTTTATGAGGACACATTTTCAGAGACAGGAAATGCTTTGCATTTTTAAAGTTGTGTTTATTTCAAGAAATTTATTTTTGTTTTAATGGGCAGAGGCATTTAAAGATAAACTTTTGTGAAAAAGAAATTAGTAATGGCAACCCCGCCAAAAAGCAATGAGCCAGGATACAATCTTTTATGCCTGGGGTAAATACAAAATATCATTGTGGCATTCATCATGTGATCTCAGATACTGCAGCAGAATAAATAAGATTGAAGTTGATCACAAGGGAAATTACATTATACTTATAGAGAAGCTAGATGATGAAATGATAGGAATGTTTAATATTTGTCACCAAGTGGCATAGTGTTGATAACAAAAGGATTGAAAGTGCAGTCAATGAGAGTAAAAGTAAAGTGGCAGGTTCCAAAGTGCAGATGTTGCTACTGTTGGACTGAGCATGCCCAGTCACAAGATTTGAGTTCTATCCGCTGCTGGTATTTGGGTCAAGTCACTCTGAGCCATTCTGAAATTATGGCCTGAGTTGTGAATGTAATGAGAATTTGTCACAGGTTTGCTGTGAAAATCAAAGGTGATTATGTATGTTGCTCTTTGTAAATAAAATCATCCTTCAGATGTGAGCTAAGAGCTAATTTTTAAATGATTGATTCTACCTATTTAAGTTTGAAGATTTTTCTCTTTGCTTGGAGAAACAAAAGTAAATCAGTTTACCTTATGCCAGTGGAAGGAAAGGAATGTAATTTTATATGTGACTATGTGCATTTAATATTTGTTTCTTTTAGTAGCAGAGATCAGATTTGAAATAAAAGAGATTCCTGCACAGATAAGTCTTTCTCTGGAAGAAACCCACAAGCAAAGATTCACGAATGATGGTCCCTATAACTACACTTGGAAAGAAATCTCTGCTGTTCATCAGAGAACTTATAATAGAGAAAAACGTTATGAATGTAGTCAATGTGGAAAGACTTTGACAAAGAAGAGATATCTTGTTCAACATCAGAGAATCCATACTGGAGAGAAACCTTATACATGTAATCAGTGTGGAAAGACTTTCAGAACCTGCCCTGGTCTTATTGTACATCAGAGAATCCATACCGGAAAGAAACCTTATAAATGTGATCAATGTGAAAAAGCTTTTACAGAGAAGATCACTCTTATTCATCATCAGAGAATTCACACTGGAGAGAAGCCTTATGAATGTAATCAATGTGGAAAAACTTTCCGAAAGAAAGATAGACTTACTAAACATCAAAGAATTCACACTAGGGAAAAACTGTATGAATGTAATTCATGTGGAAAGACTTTCATTCATAGGGTCCATCTTGAGTTACATGAGAAAATCCACACTAGGGAGAAACCTTTTGAATGTAATCAGTGTGGTAAGACTTTCATTCAGAGGACTCATCTTGATTTACATGAGAAAATCCACACTGGGGAGAAACCTTATAAATGTAATCAGTGTGGAAAGGCTTTTACAGAGAAGAGAGGGCTTGTTCAACATCAGGTAATCCACACTGGGGAGAAACCTTATGAATGTAATCAGTGTGGAAAAACTTTCCGTAAGAAAGATAAACTTGCTGAGCATCAAAGAATCCACACAAGGGAGAAACCTTATGAATGTAACCAATGTGGAAAAACTTTCATTCAGAGGGCTCATCTTGCAGTACATGAGAAAATCCACACTGGAGAGAAACCTTATGAATGTAGTCAATGTGGAAAGACTTTCATTCAGAGGGCCCATCTTGCTGTACATGAGAGAGTCCACACTGGGGAGAAACCTTATAAATGTAGTCAATGTGGAAAGACTTTCACAAAGAGCTCTAGTCTTGCTGAACATCAGAGAATCCACACTGGAGAAAAACCCTATCAATGTAATCAATGTGGAAAGACTTTTAGACATAACTCTAGTTTTGCTGTACATCAGAGAATACACATTGGAGAGAAACCTTTCGAATGTAATCAGTGTGGAAAGACTTTCATTCACAGAGCTTATCTTGCAGTGCATCAGAGAATCCACACTGGAGAGAAACCTTATGAATGTAATCAGTGTGGAAAGACTTTCATTCACAGGTCACATCTTGCTGTACATGAGAGAATCCACACTGGAGAGAAACCTTACAAATGTAATCAGTGCGGAAAGACTTTCTCAAAGAGCTCCAGTCTTGCTGTACATCAAAGAATTCACACTGGAGAGAAACCTTATGAATGTAATCAGTGTGGAAAGACTTTCATTCAGAGGGCCCATCTTGCTGTACATCAGAGAATCCACATTGAGAAGAAAACCTATGAATGTAATGGGAAAGCTTTTACAGAAGAGAAATTTTACTGTGCATCAGAAAATTCACAATAGAAGAAACCTTATATAATTCCTGTGGGAAAAATTTTATGAATGGAATCAGTATGGAAAGACTTTCACATACAGCTCAAAGAATCTATGCTGGAGAAAAACCCTAAGAATATAATCAATGTGGAAAGACATTCAGAACCAAATTCAATCTTAATATATCCTAGGGGGAACCTTATAAGTAATCAGTGTGGAAGGGCTTTCATAGAGAGAGCCAGTCTTGCTCATCATCAGAGAATCCAGTCTGAAGAGAAACCTTTAGTAATGTAATCAGTGTGGGAAAACCTTTTGGATAAAGTTCCAATCTTACTGTACATCTGAGAATCTCCAGTGGAGGAAAATCCTTATCACTAATCAGTATGGTAAAGCCTTCAAGCTTCCTTGATAGACAAGTAAAGATGCAGCTTTTTTAGACCTTTCCTTTCTGATAATACAATTGTAAAAATATTGTTCCCCAAAACTCCCATTTTGGGCCCAGTTTTCTAACTGGCCCCCATGCATGCATAATTCATAAGTTTAGAGAAATCTAATAAATGCTTATATTAAACATAATTCGTTTTGTTCTTCCTTGAGACCAAACTCTGGTTGAGACCAAACCTTTGTCTCTTACAGAGAGGGTAAACTCTGGAGGTTAATACCATATTTAGTTTAATTCTTTATTAAGGCCAAACTCATGGAGGTCATCACCACAGATTCTTAATTACCAGTCCCCCTTAGTGTTTGCAAAGGGAGACATAAGTGAAGCAATGCCAAAAATATATGCTCAATTAAACTTTGTTATTGTGATAAAAATACTTTATTAGGCCATTTAAATTTTACTCAATATCTTTTTCTTCTTTTTGTCTTCTCTGAGGGTTTATGGTCATCCTGGATGAAATAAATCACTCAAAATCAAGAAAATAATTACATTCTGGAATCTCACATGGTAAATGTTGTGATAATTCACTTAAGCCCCCTAGAAAAAGAACACTAGCCGATTGTTCTAAACCTCACCTTTGTGCTGGCATTATTTGTATCTCATTTGCTTAGTAAGAATTCCACAACACAGAAAACTACACAGAATTAGTAAGAAATTAATAATGATAACCAAGGGGACCTCAAACTAGATTTAAGTACAGATATCCATTTCCTTTAGGGACATGGGGGCAAGGGTGAGGGCAATTGTGTATAATGGATACCAAGCTCCCAGCATTTGAAGATATTTTGTCAGGGGAATGTCAAGAAGCATACTAACTTTTTTAAACTTTCTTTTTTCTTCCTTTCTTCTCCTCACCCTCCAATGGTTCTTTGGCTTGTTTGGCTTTGGTCTGTGTTGCATATCTGTAAGGTAGATCAAATTGTTTAAATTCTTCAGGGGGAAGAAGAGGGAGGCAGGAAGGAGAGAGAATCTGGGACTTTAAAAGAAAAAGGATGTTAAAATGAATGAAGCCTGTATTCACCACACTGATTAGTGATGAGGATTTTCTCCACTGTAGATTGATTCTCTGATGTACAGTAAGATTGGAACTTTATCCAAAAGGTTTCCAAAAGGATGATGTTTACACATCATTAGGAAAAAAAGAAAATATTCACAAGATAAACTAACATAAAAATTGTTATACCATCAAATTGGGGGGGAAATAAATATGTAAAAATCTTCACTTGGGGAAACCAAACCCCACAAAGTAATGGCTGAGGGCAGAACCCTCATTGAAAACATGTGGGCAAATTTCCATGACCTGATGCAAAGGGGAGTAAATAGAAGTAGAACACTGCAGAGTCCACCCTTAGCAGCTCTAGAATCCACATCAGTACTGAAGGACCCATGATGATAAAAGCCCAGCCCTTCCAGAGAAAGATCTCAAGGGGTCAAAATGCAGGTGGAAGCAGACTAATTTTTAAAAAGTGGGATGCAGAATGCAAGAATATGTTGTTAGAGGGATTGCATAAAGGATCGGAACAGACTCTCTTCTGCTTTGGCTGTAGTCCAAAAAGACCAGGATAACAGTTGTGACCAAATGGAATAGCATTCAAATTCTTTTTTTTTTTTTTTACTATTACATTTTACTCATTCTTTAGTGTTTTCTATTATTGTTGTTGTGTTATTATTTTTTTGGTAAATTTTTTAAAATTTACCCTTAAATACAAAATGGGGGGGAACAGTCATGTACACAGAAAAACCACAAAGGAGGATTCAACGTAAACAACAAATTTCCATTTCAAGTAAATTTATATAATAAGTATTACCCATTGTTTTCAAATCTACCCAGTTTTTCTCTGCTTCCTTGTTGGTTTTCTTTTGTTCTCTGCTTTGCATGTTTTACTTTATTTTTGTCCCTTTCCTCTTTCCTCACTGTAAAGACAATGAAGAGTAGATGCACTTATCCTTAAACATATGACTATACAGACTCTATATAAGATCATACAAAGGAAATGCTAGACTGAGAGCAAATAGTTCATCTGTACATTTCTGGATGACTGCTTACAAAAAGCCCATCTTTTGTGACCTGAAAGGATGTTAGAAAAAGTTATTTTTTACCTTTCTGTGTTGGTCTTGAGTTGACACAACCTATCTTGTATATTCTGTACTTTTTTGCTGACAGCTATGCACGTTATTTTGTCCTGAACATCTGGTATTATCATCCAAAATAACCTTACAAAGTAAGTATACTGAAATAATAAGCTATTGCAGTGCTGCCCAAGAATGAGCTAACTGTCCATGACTATTTTGGATGTGATTCCCTAAACCACATTTGCACAGAAAGCCTGTCCCTTGTCCCTCCCTAAAACTTCCCCAATTCTTCCCAGCCCACCCCCATTTTGTTGGCTTTCCCTTTAACCTAACTTCCATCTACATTTAACCCCATGCGATCCTTCCCTAGAGGTACAAGAAAGGGGAATGTACTCCTGAGTTCCAAAAGTACTCATTAGTTGTGGCTTGCTTCACCTTGGGGCCCACAGCAGCGACCTCCCTCCAGGAGGGGAGCTGAGAATAAGGAGTCAAGCCACTACTGCCTTATACCTCCAGCTCAATTTTATTACTGCTTAGCTATTACGTATATACTGTTAGGTCTTCCGGGGTAGAACAAAGAATAATGAGGGAATGGGGGTGCAAGCATTCTGTACATGCAGTGACTTGCATTACACGATAGGGGGGTACGTTAGGGAGGAGATGATAAGGCACAGCTGTGTCTAGTGCCCTTGGTCAGTGGGGGTGGAATGTCCAGCTCCCTAGGACTCCAGCTCACCTTATCTCTCAGGGCAGCATGCCAGCTCCTGAGACTGTCCAGGTGGCAGTTTCCTTGGAGGTGATTTGTATCATGGCTGCTAGAATAGCCTGTGTACCCACAATTAGTCTCTCTGATCAGTAAATAATTCCAAAAGACCTAGGATCTCATAGACAGCCATGTTCCTGGAGGTGGTTTTGCTTATGAGACCAAGTCAAGGGAACTTTTAGGGCTTAGGGTGGGAGGGGGGACAGGTGGGGTCCTCCTACCTATTCTGTACCTCTCATCAACATGTCACCAATATCAAATTGCTTGGCTCCTTCAGGGAAGGGAAAAGGAGGGAGAGAGAGAATCTGGGACCTTAAAAGAAGGTTAAAAATTGCTTCATACATCTGGGAAGAAAAAGAAAATATTCATAAAACTAACATGAAGATTGTTATTCTGTCGATTTGGTGGGGGAAGGGGAATAAAACCTAAAAATCTTCACTTAGGGGAAATCAAACCCCCACAAAGAAATGACTAAGGGTTATGGTCTTAACTGGACAGAATTCCATGACCTGATGCAAAAAGTAAGTAAGCAAAGCAGAACAAGAGAACACTGATGATGGCCTGTATTTGGCTCTACTCTTCTCAGCAGCTCAAGGATCTCCAGAGATAGACCTCATGGGGGCTGAATGGCCAGTTATTCAACTGCCTTTAGAGTCCTCAGCCTTCATGTCTCAGTTAGCCAGGAGGTAAGAAGTCAAGATTTTTCAAATGCAGGAAGACAAATGATTGGAAGGTTGGAAAATCTATCCTGCCCTTATGATGCTTAAAATCCAGGAAGAGATAACAATTCATCAGATAATATTGTATAAGGATGATAGTCTTTGAGGAGCAATTAGGTGTCTGAATATTGTGCAACTTTGTTTATGGACAAATATTCCTTTCTCTTCTAGGTTCAGGGTGGTCATCTGGGACAGATGGCCTCTACCTACAGAGTTATGGTAAATACTAGAGAATAAAATGTCATGTCTAACCTATATTTTCTATCATGTTATTTTAACCCTATGTTTTTCATATTTATAACCCTTTGACCCAATGATACCATTACTAGATCTATTTCCAAAGGTGATTAGGGGAAAAGGAAAAGAACCTAAATGTTCTAAAATGCAGTATTCTTTGTAATGGCAAAAAAAAGCCCAAAACTAGAAATTGTGAAGATGCCCATCACTGGGGAATGACTGAACATGTTGTATTCAATCATAAAAGAAAAACTGCTATAAGAAATAATAAAAACATGGAAAGACTTGCATGAAACAATGAAAAGTGAAATGAGTGGAATCAAGAGAATGTTGTATTCATTAACAAGTGTTTTTTAAAAAAAACAATTTTGAATGACTAAGTTATTCTATTATGCATAACCCTTTTACCCAAAAGGATCACATCTAGGTCCCTACCCCAAAAGAGATCAAAGAATAAGGAAAAGGTTTAACAGATGTGTGTGTCTATGTGTTTAATTTTAACACTTTGTAATGGCAAAAAACTGGAAACTTAAAGAGCAGGCACTAGTTTAAAATTGGCTGAACAAATTTTGATATATGAATAATGATGGAAGAGATAGCTTCAGAGAGACTGGGGAGGCTTTATATGAATTGATGCAGGGTGAGCTCTCATTCCAGAGGACCAATAATGGAGAATACTGCCCACCCCAAATGATGGGCTAAAGATTTAGAATGAGATACTTCTTTGGACATGCTTGATATGGGAAATTTGTTTCCTTTTTCTACTATTTTTTAAAATTCTTTTTTAACAAGGAAATGGGGTTAAGTGACTTGCCTAAGGTCACATAGCTAGGTAATTATTAAGTAAGTGTCTAAGGCTGGATGTGAACCCAGGTCCTCTTGACTCCAGGGCTGGTGCTTTATCCACTGCATTACCTAGCTGCCCCTATTGGTTTCCTTTTTTTTATTGGGGAGGGGGAAGGAAGAAAAACAAATTCTTGATTATTAAAATAAGTTTTATTTTAAAATTTTAACTAAAATTATTGAATTATAATTTAATTGTTAAAAGACAAACTCACTAATTAGAAAGGGGTAACAAAGTTATGATATATGAATGCTATGGAGTATTATTGTTCTATAAGAAATTATGAATGGTTGGACT
Source organism: Macrotis lagotis (assembly GCF_037893015.1). Lineage (NCBI taxonomy): Eukaryota > Metazoa > Chordata > Mammalia > Peramelemorphia > Peramelidae > Macrotis > Macrotis lagotis. The sequence goes on along the minus strand of NC_133662.1, from coordinate 273,557,592 downwards.
TTAGAGAAGCATGGGAAGAATTATGTGAACTAATGCTGAGTAAGGGGAACAGAACCAAGATATCATTGTACACATTATCAATAACATTGTGAGATGATCAGCTACAATATATGCAGCTCCTCTTAGCAATTCAGTGAACAAGGACAACCTTGAGAGACCTGCTATGGGGAATGCTATCCACATCCAGAGAAAAATACCACAGAATCTGAATGCATACTATGATCACTTTTTAAACACAAAATGTCTAATATATAAATATTTTAAATAGAAATGTACATATAGAACTTTTACCAGATTGTTCACCACCATGAGTGAAAAGAGAAGGGGGGATGGTGGAAAAATGTGTAATTTGTAAATTTGAAAATGGACAAATGTGAAACTACCATAGAATGTAAATGGAAAAATAAAATTTCAGTTATAAAAGAGAAAGGGGTTACAAAAGAATGGTTCAAACCTGGCCCTGTTAAGTACAGGAATCCAAGAAAGTAAAAGGGAGAAACTCAAGCAAGCTTTATATATGTGACTAGGAGACATTTGCAGAGCTTTCTCAGCAAAAGATTCATTGAGCTCAAGAGGACTGAGCTCTGAGATAGAGAGAGAGAGAGAGAGAGAGAGAGAGAGAGAGAGAGAGAGAGAGGAGACATGATATCTTGATAAGCCCAGAACAGAAAGAACCAAGAAGATAGGAAGGATGGAAGCTTTTCTTGGGCACTTCTAACCCTGGCTCTCCATCCTAGACCAACAGTGGGTATTCCAATCCCTCCCCTGGATATATGGGCCAGATGTTATCTGAGGACATCTCTCCAGTTTTACTCTTCTGAGAATAAGTGGAAAGAACTGGCAGTGCTCTATCCCACAGAAACAATGCAGACTTGTAAACAACTTGATTAGAGGTTAAGAGAGACAAAGCGAGTTCACTGACTTACTTAGGGTCACACTAAGTATGTGTTAAATGTTTGAACCTGGATTTGAACTCAAGTGCTAAGTCCAAAGCCAGTGCTGTATCTACTGTCCACCTAGCTGCTCCCCAACAAGTTAAATTAATCTTAAACCCACAATAATTCTTAGATGCTTTGTTCCTTAATCTGTCCTCACAATCTGTCATTTTTGTCTCCCTTGTATTTCTTTCGATCGTTCTCCATTTCACAATGATGTTGCTCTGCTTTTCTCATTCCTTCTGCCAGGATACCCTCCAGCCAAGTCACTCTGCTTTGTACCAGTTACATATGTGGTTATATTTCCAATTCATTTTCTGCATTAGTTTCCAAATTACTTAGTTGTGTCTAATTCTTACTGACCCCATTTGTAATTTTCCTGGCAAAGATTTGCTGTTTCCTTCTTCAACTCGTTTTATGGATGAGGAAACTGGACTAAATAGAGTTAAATGACTTGCCCAGATTCAAAGTCTGAGGCCATATTTGAACTCATGAAGAGGAATCTTCCTGACTCCAGGGCAGATGCACTATATACCACATCACCTAGTAGAGTCTGAGGTTCTCCAAATTAAATTGAATATTTATACTTACCTGTTGATATACACCTCACATGGCTCCACTCTGGAAACTACCTATGACCTACCTGTAGTCAGGACAATGTTCTAAGACCCTTGTCTAAATGTAATCTCACAAAAAACTGAGGAGGGAGCCAAACCTGTCCCCAACTTTCTCCTTTGCCAGATAGTATAATAAAAGGCTTTCTAAAATGATTTCAGATTTGGGATTTATTTTGCACAGACCACCCCAGCCCCAACTTTCGCCCCAGGAGTTGGTGACATTCAAGAATATGGCTGCGAAGTCCACCCAGGAACAATGGGATCTCTTGGTACCATCCTTAGAAGGAGTTGTAAAAGTCATGCTATAGAATAATCATAACCTGCTCTTCCTGGGTAAGGACCACATCCTATAGAAATTCTGAGTGCAATAAAAGGGAAACTTTTCATTCCCTAACATGTAGGACTGCAAATATTTATCAATATTATTAGAAAGAGGGATATGTTGTTCTCCTGTGTCCAAGAGACAGGGTCCTCTTGCTGCCTAGTTTTCTCTAAAAGGTCTTTACATTGTGTGATAGGAACCCAAAGGTTTCTTTTGTTGCTTCTGAAGATGCCTCATACCAGTTCTCACATTGAAGACCAAAACATTGTGGAAAAATTTCAGAGGTCACTCAGTCTACCTGGACGTGAATTTTGTTGCCAAATCTCTGAAAACAGCTTGGGGAACTTTCCTTTGCAACCTCTTCCTCTTTGGAGTAAGTGGAGCATTTGGGATATTTTAGTTTTGTTTTTTGGCAAGGCAATGCCTAAAGTGACTTGCTCAAGGTCACACAGGTAAATTATTAAGTGTCTGATGTCAGATTTGAACTCAGGTCCTCCTAACTCCAGGGCAATACTCTATCCACTGCGCCATCTAGTTGCCCCAGCTATCTTCTTTTTTTTTAAACAAGCATCCATTTGTAACTCCCATCACCTAGTTGTCCCAAGGGACCAAGTTTGTCCTTAATCTTATTTCCTACTGCCCTAAAATGGGCACAGATGGTGGGAAAGGAAGGGAAGGGACTAAGCATTTGTAGTCACCTACAGTTCATCAGGAACTATGCCACTTCATCCTCACAATAACCCTCCATGTTGAGGAGAAGAGAGCGAGTCTGCTAACTGCCTCACTTAAATCCAATCTACTTGCAAGTCATGAATCACCTTCCCCAGGTCATAGTTTTTTTCATGACTGAAGGACAAACAACAACCATCTAAGTTAGCTGATGGTATTATTCCCATTTGACAGGTGAGGAAATTGAGCCAAACAGAGGTTAGGTAACTTGTAGAGAGACACAGCCAGTCATAGTCTGAGACCACATTTAAACTCAGGCTTTCCTGACTCCAGGTCGAGGACTCTTTCCATTGCTCTATAAACTGCCTCTAATTTCTAGATAATGGAAACTATTGAAGGAGTCTATCCTTCTATGAAGAAAGTGCAGCAAGACCAAATTTTCTGATTCTAAATTGATTCCATGATCTGCCAGCTCTTCCCAAAGCTCCCCCCCCACCAAAATACTATAAAAGCTAACCTTCAGGGGCAGCTAGGTGGCACAGTGGATAAAGCACCAGCTCTGGAGTCAGGAGTACCTGGTTCAAATGTGGCCTAAGACAGTTAGTAATTACCTAGCTGTATGGCCTTGGGCAAACCACTTAACCCCATTTGCCTTGTAAAAACCTAAAAAAAAAAAAAAAAAAAACAACTAACCTTCAGGAGTCCTAGTCATGTGGTCCTTACTTGCATGTCCCTTGGATACCAGGAATAACAGACTGAACAAAAAAGAGAATTTGGACCAACTAAGGTTTATTCTTCTAAGTTTTATTTAATATCAATTAGTTTTAATATTTTAGTATTTTTTCCTCCAGTAGGAGAATTTCACCTGCAGAGGCAAACATTCTCCAAATGAACAGTATACAAGATGTATATAGGCTTCAGGGGAGAAAAGCCAGGTAAAGGAATAGGACAAAAGATGATTAGTCAAGATCCCTGTATCTAGAGTTCAAGGCTGATATGGGGTTCAGATTTTCTTTCAGATTGAAGCATAACAGGGAGGAGGATGTGAGATTTGATTGTTTCTCAGAAGTCACACAACAGGATACTTCCTCTTTGGGGTTACATTTATTACTAACACCAAGGATGAATATAGACTCATATATGAACATGATGAATGGAGCTGCTCAAAATGGAAGCAGTTCTGTATCCAAGCTCATCCATAACTGATTTCTCCTGTCCAGGGCTTCCAATTCCCAGAGAAGATGTGATCTTTTTTATAGAGCAAAGGGAAGCATCATGGATGCTGGAGCAAGGAGACCCAAGGAGCTGCTGTCCAGGTGAGTGAGGTGAAAGTAGGTATATGAGAGCTGATTTTCTCTGTGTTGTGATGAAGTAAAAGCTAGATTTGGGGGGGGGGGGACAGCAAAATCTGCCTTGAAATCTTTTTCAGATATTTTTAGCTGATTTCCTGGGTCATTGGACTAATGAGCCTAAGGTTTTTACATTTTTTTCTCAGTTTTTTCATCATTAAAATGAAAGGGTTGGACTCCATGGCCTTTCAGCTTCTTCCAGAGATAATCTATGATCTTTTAAGAAGTCATTGTTTGGAATTTGGAAGCATGGGATTTTCTTGAAAGGGCAAGAAGGGGTAGACTTGCCAATGTGAGATTTTTCTTGGACCTTCAAGACAACAAACATTTATAAGTGCTATGTCTTGTGCAAAGTACCAGGAACAACAAACAATGCAACAGAAGTCCCCTGCTTTCAGGGAGTTCTGTCTGACAGACAACATGCCAACAACTATATAAGAAATCCAATATAGATGGGATAAATTAGAGCTGGTCAAGAGAGAAAAGTTAAAGAGGACTGGGAAAAGGCTGATTGTGGAAGGTGGACTCTAGGGAAGCTAGTGTGAGCATTCTAGGCAACAGGGATGGGGAGGAAAACCCAAATAAGTCAAGGGAGTACATAGTCCTGTTCCCTGAATAGAAAGGAGGCTTATATCATTGGATTATATGGGTGAAATAGATGAAAGAAGACTGGAAGAGTAGAAGGGTTGGTAATAAAGAGCACTAAAGAAACTCTAGAGATTTTATATTTGATCCTCTTTGTAAGTGGTGACATGGTCCAATGAGAGTTTAAGGAAGATGAACTTGACTGGGTGAAGGATTGACTGGACTGGGGAAATACTTGAAAGCAGCTAAATGCCTCAGGTGTGAGGTGACTGGGACTGAAATAATAAAGTAACAATGTTAGGAGAGAAGGGGGTATATGGGAGAGATTCACAAAGGAGGAATCAACAGGACTTTGCCACAGATTGAATAACAGAGAGGAGTGAGAATGTGTGAGAGTCATTTATAAGCCTGGACAACTAGAAATAAGGATGCCTTCAAGAGCATTAATAAAGGAAATTATTAGATCTGAAATTTAACAAAAGAATAAACAGGTAATTCTCTGAGCAAAATAACATTAACAGGAGCATGCAGCATGTCAATTAAGGGCCAGTGACTCACCTCCAAATCACTGATTTGGATTTAAGAAGTACAGAGAAAATAAAAGAGCAGGTAGAGAACACCCTGAGATTAAGGGCTTCATGACAGGCTACAATGCTGAGGAACAGGGAACAACTTGACTGGTTGGAGGTTTGGTAAGGGGTGCTACCAACAACAGGCCTTTCTTCACTCATGAGGCTAAGAAGCTCATTGCCTGAGTCCAGGGGCAAGATGGCAAGCTAGAAGCTTGGAGGTGGAAACTATAAGGCCCAACTCTCTTGGGTTTATACACAACCCCACAAGTCAGATTCATGCAAGATAGTGATGAGCAGGAGAGCTGGATTTTTAAACTTAACTCTGCCAACAATATCTGAATGAAATTCAAAGACAAAGAATCATGACTTATGTAGTTACAGGACAAAAACAGATGATGATTGTGGCCCTCTGTAATCCAAGAAGACGATGACATCAAGAGAATAATGACAAGAGATTTCCAATGTATTGATTAAAGTGAAAGGAATGTTGTGCAAAAATGTCTTTCTCACTGCCTCTTCCAGTCATTGTAACCCAGTGACCTGCCAGTATAAGAAACAGGACCTGTGATGTTGGTCTGGACACACTGGGAGACTTTGGCCTCTCGGATGTCAATGAAGCTCCAAGGTATTGCAGCACCACCGAACAGAGCATCAGGGTGGTATTTTTATGGCAAGAAACTTGTAAACATGTAAAGCTAACCTCTCTCAATGGTCTCATCTTCAGAGCATCACCAATTAGATGAAGAACATTTGGCTACCTTAAGAGAGTCATAGTTAAAGGACAAAATCAATGACTTTCAAATAGAAACAAGAAAAATGAAGCAGGATCAATTCAATCTTCATAGAGATTGGTAGAAAGTTAATGAGTTTCAGTTTGGATATGGTAGAAGGGAGAAGCAGGGAAGAGTGGTGCCACTTAAGTCTAGAGAGAAGGGTTAACAATGATGTCAAAGACTGTAAAGGAAAGGCAAGAAGGATGAGAATTAAGAAATGTCTGTCAAATTTAGTGATTTCATGATTATTGCTAATTTTGGAGAAAAAAGTTGGATAATGACACTAGAAGCTAAACTCTAGAGAATTTTCAAAGAAAACATGGGAAGAGAATTGGAGATACCAGGTATAAATGGCAAAGTCTAGTTGTTTTGCCATGAAGTGGAAGAAAGATATTGGACAATATCTAGAGATGCATAGATCAAGTGAGAGTATAGAAAGAAATAGCTTTACTTGTGGCAAAGGAAAGGCATCATTAGCATGGGAGAGTTAGTGAAAAATAGGGTTATCTGAGAAGAAATATAAGAGGAGATGGTATGATGTAATGTAATAATTTGCACACATGAGTGAATGTTCTTTAACAGACAGAAGGATGATTTTTTTAAACTGATACTGGGGGTTAAAAGGGGAAAAAATGCATCTGATTTATGTGAGAGGAAGAGGATAAATAAGTTCCTGATAAATGTCCAGTTTTTTCAGTGAAATAAGAGTTCAAGTTCTCAGGTGAGAAGGGGAGGAGAGGGTAAAAAATAAATCATAACAGAAGGTTGGAGAGGATTGAAAAGATTTAGAAAAGCTGTTGGGGTGAGTTACATAAGGAATCAGAGAGATGTCAAATGATAGTGAAGACACAGCTGAGATTTGTAGGGTACCCAGGCAGTCTGGTTTCATGATTTTCTTTCAATTCAACAACACATAAGGAATGAATGCTTCTACTTTAATTGGAAGTCATCCTAAAATCAACCCATGACCCTTTCCTTATCTCTGTGGCTCAACTTCCATCCTATTCTTGGAGAATCATTGGCTAAGTTTATGTAGATGACTATTACTTTGACTTGGGGAGTGCATGATAGAGAGATCTCAAGTAGGAAATCCTTCAGGAGGAAACCTCTGTGATCTTAAGTATTGGGTCTAGTCAGGTTCAATATGGATTAGAACCTGACAAAGGTGACTACTTAGCAGTGATTGAGTACAAGAAAAAGACAGAAACAGAGCTAAGGCGAGAACATGCATCTGACAATTAGGAGAGAGCCCAGAATGCAAGGAATGAGGTAGAAGCGGGGGGGGGGGTCTGGTATCAGCTCTAGGCACAGTCAATAAACAATAAGCATCTTCTGTGTTCTACCTTGCCTCCATGCTAAGCCCTGAGCAGACAAAGGAAGACAAAAAACAGTCCTTACTGGCACTGAGCTCATAATTTATTATATGAAGATAGAGATGATTTAAGAAGAAACATAAACCTCACTCTATTCAAAAGGATAGTGTTTATCAAAGGAAATACATTTAGTTCAACATAAAAGAATATAAGGAGTAAAAGTAAATAATTTATTTAAGGAAAGCAGAATTCAGGAGGAAATAGTCAAAAATCAAAATAATAATAATGATTAAAAAAACAATAGCTAGCATTTAAACAGCACCTGCTTTGTGGTTTGCACTGTATAAATATTATCTCATTTGATCCTTATGAGAAGCCTAGGAGATAGGTGCTATTTTTATGCCCATTTTAGAGATGTTGAAACTGAAGTTAACAGAGGTGGTATGAGTTGCCCAAGGTCACTATATTAGAAATTTCTAAGGTGGCACTGGAACTCAGGTCTTCCAGACTCAAGCCTCAGCATTTTATCCACTGCACCACCAGTTGTATTATGATTTTTGTACAAAATATTGCCAAAATGCTCACATATGAATGAGATAGAAAATGGTAAAATTGTACAAGCTTTTGGGCTGATGGATTGGAATGCATTTCTTTTAGCTCCCTAGCCAGTCAACAAATGATTTACTAGTTACTCTTTAAAAGAGTTATTTTTTATTGATTCATGACAGTGTATTAAATGGTGATTGAGCTTGAGGATCAATTGCACATATTGCTTTGGGGTTCTTTTTAAACAATTTTTATATATTATAAAACAAGCTTTTTAAGGATAGAATTTCTTCAGACATAACTATCTTTTGGAGGAGAGGGTTGTTTTGTGAGGCAATGGTCTTATCCAGGCTCATATAGGTAAGTATCAAGTATCTGAGGCTGGATTTGAACTCAGTATTCATGACTCCAGGGCACTAGTGCTCTATCTACTGTGCAAAAACTATCTTTTTTCTTGTTGTTCAGTAATGTTTTTGTGTGTGTCCAACTATTCATGACTCTATTTGAATTTTGACTTGTTTGTTTTTGTTTTTGGCAAAGATGCTATAGTAATTTACCATCTCCTTCTCCAGATGATTGTACTAAATGAGGAAAATGAGGCCAATGAGGTTAATTGACTTGCTTAGGATCAAACAGTTAGTAAGTATCTGAAGCAGTATTTCAACTCAGATCTTTCTAACACCAGGCCCAGGGCTCTATCTATTGAGTCAACTAAGTTGCCCACTGACAAAAGAGACTACACTAAAACTTTGCTAAATGTATTACTAATTACTAAATGACTAAAGTCAACCAATTCCTTGTAGAAACTGCCAGATAGAAGGAGAATAACATAAGTGGACTATCAGTTCAAATGTGAAAATAACTTTAGCATTGCAATGGTCCATGATGGTTCCATAATAGCCTCTACTGCTACATGCCTAGAGGGACCATGGTTTTCACAAAGCTGACATATCTGTTATAAGAATGCACACTTGATCTAATGATTATAGCTTTAATGAGAAACTATTTTAAGGTATCCCAAAAATGAGAGAACTCACATAACCCAATGAGGGTCTATTTAAGCCCATGGGAAGGGAAGGTGTGTTCAGGGAACCCACTTCTGGTGTGAGGGCTCCTTTCTAACCCTAACCCAACTCTTACCTGTGGCTTCAAGAAGTTGTTCAGTGGCCACACCCTAGTAAACCATTTCAGCAGATGGACTAAATAAATTTGATATATATTGAGGGATCTCAAACTGTCTAGAGAGTTAAGGGAGTGTTTATCCCAAATATGTGAAGACTTCCCCTGTTGGAATGGGAAGATGAGAACAATTTGTTTCAATAGTCATGAAGGCAGCTGAAGCACTTAGAGCTTAGCTAGATATCTAAAATGCCAAGATTATTCAGTATGTCTTGAGCCATTACCGGTTGTCTTGGCTTTGTTTTGTCACCAGACTATGACAAAGAGAGAGTGAGGCCAATAACTGTGAAACTCCAATTTATGCATAAATCAAAAGTATGGTCTATATACCATTTTACCATTTTTCTCAAAAGTTTTGTGGCAACATATACTGGTACCAAAATGAAGTAGAAATGGGTACTAGATTTAGATATAAAAAGTGACACCATAAGCCAATTAGAAGAGCAAGAAATCGTTTACCTGTCAGATCTACAGAGAAAAGAACTTATAACCAAACAAGAGATAGGAAACATATATACAAGATGGATAATTTTGATTACATTAAATTTAAAAGGTTTTGCACAAACACAATGCAACTAAAATTAGAATGAAGGCAGAAAATTGGGAGAATTTTTACAGCTAGTGTTTCTAATAAAGGAATCATTTCCAAAATATCTGGAGAATTGAGTCAAATTTATCAGCTGATAAATGGTCAAAGGATATGAATAAGCTTTTTTCAGAAGAATCAAAGTGATATATAAAATTGACATATAGAATCATATAAAAATGCTCTAAATCACTATTTATTGTTTTTTTGCAAGGCAGTGGGGTTAAGTGACTTGCTCAGAGTAATTATTAAGTGTCTGAAGACAGATTTGAACTCAGGTCCTCCTGACTCCAGGGCCAGTGGTCTATCCACTGCACCACCTAGCTGGCCCCTAAATCACTATTGATTAGAGAGACACAAATTACAAGTTTGAGGCATAGCCTCATACTGATCAGATTGTCCAATATGACAGAAAAGGGAAATGATGAATGTTGGAAAGGATGTAGGAAAACTGGGACACAAATGCCCTTTTGGTGAAGTTGTGAACTGATTCAACTATTCTAGAGAGCAATTTTGAACAATATTCAAAGAGTAGTAAAACTGCACATACCCTTTCATCCAGCAATACCACTAAGTCTGTATTCCAAAGAGATCATAAAAAAAGGGGGAAAGACCCTTACATGCAAAAATATTTATTGTAGCTCTTTTTGTAGTGACAAAAAAGTAGAAATTGAGGGGATGCTCAGCCATTGGAGATTGACTAAAGAAGCTGTGATATATGAATGTAATGGAATATTACTGTTCTATAAGAAATGATGGGACTTCTGGCCAAGATGGAAGAGAGAAGCTAAGCATTGTCCTAGGGTCTCCTGGCTTTCCCTCAGAACTAATATGATTAAAGCCTCATAACAGAATTCAGATCTACAAAATCCAGAGAAGAACAAAGAAGAAGAACATCTACCAACAAGGTCTGTCTCAGGGGAACATAGGTGAGCCAGTGACAGAGAGCCAGCACAGAGGCAGTGGGTAAGACCTGGAACTAACTGAGAATAGCCATGGTAGGTGAGGGCTCCAGTGTGGTGGCTAGACATCAATCCAGTCAACTCTACTGGCCTGGAAAACCAGGGTCACTAGTCCCTTATTTTTATCTGAGTCCCTGTGTTTACAGTTGAGTTCCCCTCCCCCCCATCCCTGTGGGAGAAAGTGACTCTTCCTAGAACAAGCACAGTAACAGCCGCTCCACTTTCCCCTTCCCCAGTCTCAGGGGTTGGTAGCAGATATTTCTCAAAAGAATAAGGAGATCAACCATATAGCCCAACAGCCCAACATACATTGTGCTAGGCCAATCCAGACCCAGCTGCCCACCCTCCCCCTCTCCAGGACTAAGGAGTGGGCCACATATCAAGGTCAAAGACACTCCAGAGAAAATGTCTAGCACTTCCTACTGGTCAGCTTAGAGTTACTAAGCCATTGAGCAAAGCCTCTAGGATTTTCAAAACCAAAGGTCTATTGAACCAGCCCCTCCCCCAACACAAGATCCTAGGAAAATTAAGAAAGCCCTTCAAGGCAGGCTCATTGAAACATATCTTGAAGACAAAGACCCTAACTCAGAGCTAGAACTTCTGATGAGAATATGAATTAATCTCCAGCCCAGAAAGAATTCTCAGAAGAGATCAGGAAGGAGTTTAAAAATCAATTGGAAAAATTGGGGAAAGAAACCCAAGAGAAAATTAACACCTTGCAACAAGAAAATAAATCCTTGGAAAATACAATGTAACAAGTGTAAAAAGAAACATTCTCTCAAATGTCTTCAAAAATAGAAATAACCAACTGGAAAAGGAGTTGCAAAAGGTAAATGAAGAAAATTATTTTCTTAAAAAAGAATGGAATCCATGGAAACTAATGACTTCATGAGACAACAAGAATTGATTAAATAACCAAAAAAAGAAGAAAACATAAAATATCTCATTGGCAAAGCTACTGACTTAGAGAATAGATCCAGGAGAGACAACTTAAGAATCACCGGCCTTCCTTGTTGCGGTCCACTCTGGGCAGCCAGGTCTCAGTCTAATTCACATAACTCTTCGGGGAGCTCTGCCGGACATGTCCCGCATGTTCAATAATGAAAGTCAGCCAGTGAGAGATAAGCAAGGAGTTTATTGCAGGTATATGCTACATCTCTGCTCACATAGTTGAAATAAGGGTATATATAAGCCTAGTCCCCTTGTATCAGCATTCCTTATCTCCAGGCCTGTGAAATGCCACAAAAGGTCTGTATCCTGGAAAAATGTGGAATCTTCAACAAGATAAAGATGAAAAGTAAAGAGATAAGTACCAGAACTCCTTCCTGGGACACTTGAACAAGATGAGGATGAAAGGCAGAGGGATAAGGACAAAAGGTCCTTCCTGAGAATATTCAACAAGATAAGGATGAAAGGCAGGAGAACAAGGTGAGAGAAGGGCTAGAGCTCCTTCCTGAGTTCAGAGCACTCTGGTATGGACATTCCTGTTGTCCCAGGTCTCAATGACTCTCAGGATGAACTCCTCATGGCCACATACTCTGTCTATTATCCCCTTACACTTCCTGAACACATTGAGGATTAAAAAAAAGGCCTGGGCTCAGTAATTCAGGATCTACTGAGGGAAAATTGCCCTGATATCATGGAACTAGAGGTCAAAATAGTTATTGAAAGAAGACATTAATCTTCTGAAAGGGATCCCAAAATGAAAACACCAAGGATATTGTGGCCAAATTCCAGAACTGTCAGATAAAAGAGAAAATCCTGCAAGCAGCCAGAAAGAAACAATTTAGATACTAAGGAGCCACAGTAAGGATTACACAGGACCTGAGTGCATCAACATTAAGGGATTGAAGGCCTGGAATATGAAATTCCAAAGAGCTAGGAAGCCTGGAATACAGCCAAGAATTCACTATCCTGTAAAACTGAGCCTTTTCTTCCAAGGGAAAAGATGGACATTTAAAGAAATAGGAGACTTCCAACTTTTCCTGATGAAAACACCAGAGCGAAATAGAAAATTTGAACTTTAAACAGGAGACTCAATGATCAGGAGACACATGAAAAAGTAAAAAAGGTAAAAGAAAAAAACTTTCATCCAATAAAATGAAACTGGTTATATCCCCACCTGCAAGAAAGATTCTCATAACTCTTGGGAATTATAACTCTATCAGAGAGGATATACTTAGCCAGAAGTAATGGACACTCATGACTTGTCTGTGACTCTGATAGAATGATTTAAAAACAATATCTCCTTAAAATGGGGAAACAGAAAAGAGATGGGAGGATGGAGGAGATTGAATGGGGGTAAATTACATTACATGAAGAGATAGGTACAAAGGACCTATTGCTAGAAGGGAGGAGGTAAGAAGCACCTGAATCTTTCATCAGATTTGGTTCAAAGATGTATTAACATACACATATTCAGTTAAGTTAAGAAACTTATATTACCTTTCAAATATTAAAAGGGGAAAGGGGAGGGGGGAGGAAAAGAGGAAGTAACAAGGAAGAAGGGGCAAAGGGAAAGGGGAAAGATAGGGGAGGGGTGGATATAAGGGGGTAAAGCCACTAAAGGAGGTGGTATTCAGAAACAAAATATTTGGGAATATGGATAAGTGGGAAAATACAGAGAGAAGATATCATGGAGGGCTATAAAGAGTTAGTAATTATAATTTTGAATATGAATAGGTGGAACTCTCCTATAAAACACTAGCAAATAGTGGAGTAGATTAAAAACCAGAATCCTATAATATACTGCTTACAAGAAACTCATTTGAAGCAGAGAGATATTTATAGAGTAAAGGTAAAAGGTTGGAGCAGAATATATTTTGCTTCAGCAGAAGTGAAAAAAAGCAGGGGTAGCAATCCTTATCTCAGACAAAGCAGCTGCAAAAAATAGTTCTCATTAAAAGAGATAAGGAAGGAAACTATATCCTCTTAAAAGGTACCATAAACAATGGAGCGATTTCAAGTCTAAATATGTATGCACCAAGGGGTATGGCATCCAAATTCTTAAAGGACAAAGAAGCTAAATGACTTACAGGAAGACATAGAAAGCAAAACTATACTGGTGGGAGATCGCAACCTCCCTCTCAGATTTAGTTAAATCTAACTATAAAATAGCAAGAAGGAAGTTAAGAAGGAATGTTAGAAAACCTAGACGCAATAGACCTTTGGAGAAAATTGAATGGGGACAGAAAGGAATATACTTTTTCTTGTAGTACATGGCACTTACATAAAAATTAACCATTTAATAAGGCATATAAACCTTATAATCAAATGCAGAAAGGCAGAAATAGTGAATACATCCTTCTCAAACCATAACAATAAAAAAATCATATGCAAAAATGGGTCATGGAGAGACAGACCTAAAAGTAATTGGAAACTAAATAAACCTCATTTTAAAGAATGAGTGGATCAAACAATAAAGTATAGATAGAATTAATGATTTCATCCTAGATAATGACAATAATGAGACAACATACCAAAACTTATGGGATACAGCCAAGGCAATTATTAGGGGATATATTATATCTTTAACTGCTTACATGAATAAAATAGAGAAAGAGGAAATCAATGAACTAAGTATGCAACTAAAAAAATTAGAGAAAGAACAAATTTAAAACCCCCAATTAAATGCCAAATTAGAAATTCTAAAAATTAAAGAGGAAATTAATAAAATCAAAAGGAATAAGACTATTGAACTAATAAATAAAACCAAGAGTTGGTTTTATGAAAAAAAACAATAAAATTGATAAATCTTTGATTAGTTGATTCAAAAAAAGAAAGAAGAAAACCAAATTACTAGTATCATAAATGAAAAAGGTGAACTTACCACCAATGAGGAGGAAATTAAAGTAATAATTCAGAATTATTTTTCCCAACTGTATGCCAATAAAATATAAGTGAAATGGATAATTTACAAAAATATAAGTTGTGATGGACTTGCTCATTCCATCAGTGCAACAACCAGGGACAATTTTGGGTTATCTGCAATGGAGAATATTATCTGTGTCCAAAGAAGGAATTGTGGAGTTTGAACAAAGATCAAAGGCTATTATCTTCAAATTAGGGGGGAAATGCATTATCTTATATAATTTTGCTATCTCATACTTTATTTTTCTTCCTTAAGGATATGATTTCTCTCTTATCACATTCAATTGAGATCAATGTAAGCAATGTAAAGACTAACAGAAAGCCTTTTATGGGGGATGGGGGGAGGGAAGCAAGAATGGGGGGAAAATTGTAAAACTGAAGATAAATAAAATCTTTCTAAACACACACATATATACATATATGCGTGTGTGTATATATATATTTCTCAGGTAAAATGAAGAGGAAATCAAATACCTAAATAACCCTATCTCAGAAAAAGAAATTCAACAAGCTGTCATTGAATTCGTGAAGAAAAAAAACCTCCAAGGCCAGATAGATTCACAAGTGAATTCAATCATTTAAGAAACAATTGATTCCAATTCTATTTAAGCTCTTTGGAAAAATAGAGTGAAGATGGAACTCTGCCTAACTCCTTCTATGACACCAATGTGGTGCTGATACCTAAACCAGAGAGACTCAAAACAGAGAAAGAAAATTATAGACCAATTTCCCTTATGAATGTGGATGCAAAAATCTTAGCAAAGCAATTACAGCAAGTTTTCACTAGGATAATACCGTAAGACCAAGCAGGATTTATCCCAGGAATGCAGGGTTGGTTCAATATTAGGAAAACTGTTAGTATAATTGACTGTATCAATAACAAACCTAGCAGAAATCACATGATTATCTCAATAGATGCTGAAAAAGCTTTTGACAAAATATACCACCATTCCCACTAAAACCACTAGAGGGCGTAGGAATAAATGGATTGTTCCTTAGAATGATGAGCAGTATCTATCTAAAACTATCAACAAGCATTATATGAAATGGGGAGAGGCTAGAAGCATTCCCAATACAATGGGAGTGAAACAAGGATGCCCATTACCACCACTATTATTCAATATCGTATTAGAAATGTTAGTTTCAGCAATAACAGAAGAAAAAGAAATTGAAGAAACTGAAGGAATTAGAATTGGGTAGGAAGAGACAAAACTCTCCCTCTTTGCAGATGACATGATGGTCTACCTAGAGAATCCCAAGAAATCATCTAAAAATCTACTGGAAACAATTAGCAAATTTAGCAAAGACACAAGATATAAACTAAACCCACATAAATCCTCAGCATTTCTCTATATTACTAGCATAATACAGCAACAAGAAAGTCTAGAAAGAGAAATCCCATTTAAAAATAACTTCATACAATATAATATAAAATACTTGGGAGTCTACCTGCCAAGGCTGACTCAGAAATTCCATGAAAACAGTTATAAAACACTTTTCACACAAATAAAATCAGATTTAAATAAATGAGCAAATATCAACTGCTCGTGGATAGGCTGAGCTAATAATAAAAATGACAATTCTACCTAAATTAAACTACTTATTTAGTGCCTTACCAATAAAACTTCCAAAAAAATTAATGAGCTAGAAAAAAATTGTAACTAAATTCATATGTAGAAAAAAAATCAAGACTATCCAGGGATTTAATGGGGGGGGGGGGGGGAAGTGCAATAAAAGGTGGCTTAGCCTTACCAGATCTATAATTATATTATAAAGCATCAGTCACCAAAACTGTCTGGTATTGGCGAAGAAATGATGAGCAGGGGGATTTCAAAAAACATGGAAAGACTTACATGAACTGATGTTAGTAAAATGAATAGAACCAGGAGAACTTTAACAGTAACAGTGTGCAATGATCAACTATGAGAGACTTAGTTCTTAGCAATCCAGTGAACAAAGAGAATTCTAAAAGACTTGTGTTGGAAAATCCCTATCTACATCCAGAGGAAAAAAACTATGGAAAGCATACTATTTTAATTTTTTTAAATTTGTTTTTGTTTTTTCTTTCTTGTGGTTTTTGACTACCCTATACATAGGCAGCCCAGACTATAGGGTCATCTCCTCTTTGGAAACAGCAGTGGGATTGGGCAGTCCCCTGTATATTTGAGCAACCTTTTAAGGACTGTACTGCTCACCTCCTCGTGTAAGGAAGGGTCTAGAAAAGGAGCCCTGTGCTTACCCAACCCTTACCTAATTACCATGACAGGCAGGGATCCTACCCTGTGGTAGAAACCGTTTTAAAAAAACTTTAAAAAAAAAACTTCTTCAAAGATGAATCCACTCACTATCAGTGCATGGAATGTGCACACACTCAAAGACAACACAAGATCCAATAGACCTTAAAGAAGAGTTCTTGTAGCAAGAACAGCATCTGTAGGCAGGTATCTCCAAATATAGTCCTAAGTGAAATAAAACTGACAAATGAAGACCAGCTTACTGAGAGGGAACTGGATACATGCTTTTCTGGAGTGACCCCAGTGAAGGGGAGAACTGTGAAGCTGGAGTAGGTTTTGCAATCAACATTAATCCAATCAACAAAAGGAGAGAATGACAGGCTGATGACAATGTGTTTGCCACTTGCAGGAAAATGCAAAGAAGACATAGAGCTAGACACATTCTCACAGCAAACACTGGCATCTAATAGACTATGTGATTGTAAGAAGAAGAGCAGAACAGGATGTGAGACTGACAAAGGAAATGTGTGGTGCAGAGGACTGGACTGACCGACCACAGATTCATCCTCTCCAAGTTAAATATTCTTATTCAACTGAAATGGCAGCTTCAAGGCAAAATGATTTCCAGAAGAAATAATGTCAAGAGATTAGAGGGCTTCTTGGGTGGGGAGCAGTTTGTTGCTAACTTGGAGGGAAAGTTGAGCTAACACACAGTTGGCAATAGTGGAGAAGAAAAGGAGTGAGCAGCTTTCAGAGATTTGATGCACAGTGCTTCATTTGCTTATATGGGTCAGAACATTCACAAACCTCAAGATTGGTTTGACAATTGGTTTGACAAAAATGATGGAGTAATACAGAAGTTACTAAATGAAAAATGAGTGCTACACAGTTTACCAGATGAATTGTTCATTCATCTCTAAGAAAGCAGCATTTAACTCCATTAAAAGTAAAAATAAACCTAGAGAAATGCAGGATTATTGGCTCAGGAAAAGACATGAAATTCATTTTTATGCTTATAGTAACAATCAAAAGTGCTTCAATGATTCCCTGAAGGCTATTTTTGAGTCAAAGACCTATGCTTCATCTCAACTGCTCAATGCTAATGGAGTTACATTGATTAATGAAAGGGACATGATTCTACATAAATGAGCTTGTATACTTGCATAAGCATCCTCAATCCTTTATCAATCAGTGTTGAAGCCATTGACCATTTACCACAAGTTAAAGTCAATCTGTCTCTAGCTGAAGTTTCAAACTAAAGATGGTTTGAATGCCATTAGGATTCTTTCTTTTGGCAAAGTACCTGGTGCTGATTCTATTCCAACTGAGATTTACAAGGTGGGGGAGTCCATTGCTCATATAAAAACTAACTGAAATTTTTCCAGGTTTTATGGCAAGTAGAGGTTATCCCCAGGAGTTCAAGGATGCCTCCTTTGTCCATATTTATAAAGGTAAAGGGAATAAATGGTCCTGTGCCAATCACAGGGGTGTTTCTCTCTTAGTCTTTGCTGGCAAGATTCTTGCCAGAGTCCTCATTAACAGGCTTGTCCTTCATCTAGAAGATGCCTGTGAGCCAATGTGGCTTCAAAAAGGGCAAAGAACACTCAATGGTGGTGTTTGCTGCCAAACAACTAGTTGTGAGAACTTATGGAAAATTATGTCGCAATGGAGTGAAACAAGGCTGATGTTTTCAGCCATGTTATTAAAAACCTTCACTGAGAATGAACACAACATCAAGGTCAGCTACCACACTGATGGCAAATTCTTCAAACTGAAAAGGCTACAAGCCAAGACTAAAGTGGAGGGAGTGTTGGAGCATGATCTTCTGTTTGCAGATGATGGTTCAATCAATGCAGCCTCTGAAGCTGAGATGCAAAAAAAGTATGGATAGATTCTCAGCTGCTTGTGCTCATTTTGACCAAACAATTAATACTAAAAAAAAATACAGATTATCCATATGTAGAACCATCTGTTACAGCAAATGGAAAAGTTCTGAATTCTACGGATAAGTTCACTTACCCTGTCTGTATACTTTCCAAGGAAGTACACATTGATGAGGTTGACATACACACATTGCCAATTAACTCAGAATTTGAGAGACTCTGAAAGAAAGTGTGGAAGAGAAGAGATATTAGATTGACTATCAAAATTAAGGTGGACAGAACCATTTTGCTGACCTCATTATTGCATACTGTGAAACTTGGACAAGTGCCATGACAGGAAACGAATTGTATTCATTTGAATTGTCTTAGGAAAATTCTGAAGATCACCTAGCAGGAGAAGATACCAGACACTGAGGTCCTCTCTCAGCTAAATTGCCTAGCATTTAAACATTACTATAGAAAGTGTAACTAAGATGGATTGGGCACTTTGTTCAAATACCAAACATATGCTTGCCAAAAGGACTATTTTATGGAGAAAGGGACAGTTAGATGGTACAGTGCATAGAGTACTGGCCTTGGAATCAGGAGGATGGGAGTTAAAATGCAGTTTCTGACATTTACCAGCTGTGTGACCTCAGGCTTAACCCCAATTGTCTTACATCCAGGGCCATCTCCAGTCATCCTGATTCATATCTGGGCACAGGACCCAGATGGCTCTGGAGGAGAATGTGAGGGTGGTGACTTACCACAGCAGCAACTCCTTCAAATTCAGTTCATGTGTTTGTGGTGACATCAACTCCCTAATTCCATGGTCTTCTTCAAGAATGAAGGATAAACATTATATTACTACTACTACTACTACTACTACTACTACTACTACTACTACTACTACTACTACTACTACTACTACTACTACTACTACTACTACTTATGGAGAGCTTACCCAGGGCAAACACTCACAAGCTGGTCAGAAAAAGTGACACAAGGACACTCAAAGTCTCTTAAGAACTTTAGAATTGATTGTTCAGCATGGGAGACACTGGTTCAGGATTAACAGCATGGCATGCCCTCATCAGAAAGTACTATGCTCTTTGAGCAAAGCAGAATTTAAGTAGCCCAAAAGAAACTTGAGATGCAGATTTAGAGACACCCCCCCACCAGGTGTTCCCATGGCCTATTTGTGCCCAACCTGTGTTAGAGCATCCTGAGCTCATACTGGTCAGATTCACCCCAGTTGAACACACTCCAACATAGTGAAGTCATTTTGGTCATCTTCCAGAATGAAGGATATAACAAACCATGGGGGTGGGGGGCTGAGAATAGTTACAGACATCTCAGGAAGAAGGATGGGGCTAGAAACCCCTGAGCAAGAGACACCCAGCAAGAAGGAAGGGGCTTTCTTCTTATTGTGACTGTTTAGAGAAACACCCCCCCCCCTTCAGCCAGACCATGCCCAGCTCTCCTCACACCTGAAGGGAGGGAGGAGAAGAGACTTTTTCCCCCTCAAAGCAGTTTTTTATGGTCAAAAACTTGGAACTCAAGTGCTCCACACCCTTTTTCTTTCATCTTTAAATCCAATAGACACTGTATCTCTCTGACTAGCATTTTCAGCAGGGTTCCCCAGGAGTGGGGAGCAATGGGGAAAGGGAGAGAAGGGTGAGGGTGGTCCCTTTCCTTCCCAAGGGTTTTCCGAGTCTACATCTCTATAATTCCAAAGAGTTTGATCTGCTTGACTCTTTCACTTTCCACAGACATCCTGCTTTTAGCATCAAGTGAATGGATAATTTATGAAAAATGGAATGGGGACAATGCAAAAGGGGGCAATTGGGCTTGAAGAAATCACAGACAAGCACCAGAGTGGAGAAGGCTACAGAGGCAGAGGGTGTGGGTAACTTGAGTCCTAATGGAAAGGTGAAAGGAGAGAAAATGGGGAATAAAGAGCATCACAACCTTCCCCACAGGAGAGAGCTGGGAGCACCAGGTAGCATGGACCCTATGGGGGGGCACTCCCCAACCTCCCCCAGTTTTCTCTATGGACTTTTGTGGCATTTTGTCAAGGTTGGGGTTTCCATTGCACTCCTTTCCTGCTTTCCTCTTGGGTGCTCTTTACTTCAGTACACCTTGATGGTTCCAGATTGTAATCCCTTTGCCTCCATTAGATACTAAATTTTGTGATTTCAACAATGATCTTTATTTCAGGTTGATCGGGGCTTACAATTTAATGGAAGAGTCATCATGTAAACACATATACAAAGCAGGAGACATAGGAAATAAGAAACAGAGAGGATAAATAGGAAACAAAATGTGAAAGGAGGTGATCTATTCTTACCAAAACTCAAATTGTATTAAAGATCAGTAATTATCAAAACAATCTTGATCTGAGAAAAAGAGTGGTGGATCAGTGGAATAGATTAGATATGAATTACATTATAGTCAATGACCACAATAATCTAGTGTATGATAAACCCAAAGATCCAAGTACTTGGAATAAAAAATTATTTGATAAAAACTGTTGGGGAAAACTGGAAAACAGTATGGCAAAAACTCAATAAAGTCTAACATCTCACATGGTATTCCAAGATAAGGTTAAAATGGGTACAAGATTTATATACAAAGGGTGATACCATAAGCAAATTAAGAGAGCATGGTACAGTTCATCTGTCAGATTTATGGATAATTTATGGAAGAATTTAGGCTCAAAGAAAATCTAGAGAGCATTGTGAAATATAAAATGAATAATTTGGGCTATATAAAAGTAAAGAGTTTTTTGCATGGATAAAACCAATGCAACCAAAATTATAAGGAAAGCAGAAAAATGAAAAAATTTTGGAATAAGTATCTCTAATAAAGTCTTCATTTTTCAAATATATAGAGAAAAGAGTCAAATTTATAAAAAAAAATATGTTATTCCCCAATTAATAAATGGTCAAAGGACAAGAATGGACAGGTTTCAGACAAAGAAATTAAAACTATAATCATATGAAAAAATGTTCTATTGATCAGAGAAATATAAATCAAAACAACTCTGAGAAACCATTTCACACCCATCAATTGACTAAAATGACCAAAAAAGGAAAATAACAGAATGTGGGGAAAACTTGGACTTTAATGCATGGTTGGTGGAGTTGTGAACTGATTGAAGCATTCTAGAAAGCAATTTGGAACTATGCCCAAAGGGCAATAAAACTGCACATACCCTTTAATCCAGCAATACCACTACTATGTATCCCAAAAACATACAAAAAAGGGAGAAAAAAACTGATTTGAATAAAAATATTTATAGCAGTTTGTGTTGTTTAAAAACTAGAAATTCAAGGGATGCTCATCAGTTGAGGAATGGATTATTATTGTGCTATAAGAAATTACAAACAAGATGATTTCAGAAAAACCTGGAAAGATATGAACTAATGTATTATGAAGTGAACAGAACCAGAAGAACATTGTACATAGTGGCAAGAATATTGTATAAAGATTAACTGTGAATGACCTAACCATTCTCAAGAATGCAATGATCCAAGAAAATCTCAAAGGACTAATGATGAAACTCTGCTTCCAGAGAAAGAACTGATATTGATTGAATACTGAAACATGGCATTTTTCACTTTCTTTCAAGCCTTTTTGTACAAAATGATTAATATGGAAATATTTTACATAATTACACTTATATAGCCTTTAAAAAATTGTGAAGCCAAGGTAGGCAGAGGTTATGTGACTTATCCAGAGTCACACTCATAAAATAATAAAAAAATGAATATTACAAAAAAAACACTCTTGGCCATCAAAGAGGAACTATGGAAAGATATACACGCATATCTTTATTTTCTTCTCCCATCTTTTCTTTTCCTTAAAAGAAGCTTTGTTATTAGGAATGACTCTCTGGGACAGAAAAAGGGAAGGGTTATGAGGGACTAATGTAAGTGACATAAAATGAAATATATCAATTTTTTTTAAGAAAATCAAGCAAAACTTTTTATCCAGTTTTGGGATTAAGAGTTTCTTCCATAATGAAGCACAACAGGATTTCGGTCAGGGAACATGGCTGTGTCTCAGACCAGGTTGTACATCTCTTTTTAAAAAAAATTTTATTTAAGACAATGGGGTTAAGTGACTTGCCCAGGGTCACACAGCTAGGTAATTATTGTGTCTGAGGCTGCATTTGAACCCAGGTTCTCCTGACTCCAGGGCTGGTGCTCTATTCACTGCACTACCTAGGTGCCCTAGGTTGTACATCTCAATAATATGACTCATCTTATTTTGGGTTACTTATAAGCACTAATGGGTGACTATAGACTAATATTTGTGAACATAATGAAGTGTTTCTCAAAATGGAACAGTTCTTCATCCACAGCATTTTCCCTAAAGAGAACTAAATTAGAAGTTTCTTTCCATTCCTCATACTCAGGTCTTCCAATTCCCAGAGAAGATATGATTTCTTATTTTGAGCAAAGTGAAGCACCATAGAACCAAGAAGACCTGAGAAACAACTGTCCATCCAGTGCAGTTATGAAGCAAGCACTAGATTTGGGATCAGGAAAACCTGCCTTGGAATTCTTTTTTCAGGTAATTTTAGCAGTGGCTTCCTGGGTCAGTCACTGAACTATGAAGTCTAAGTTTTTTCATCTTTAAGATGAAAGGGCTGTACTCCATGGCCTTTCAACTCCCCTCCATGGATAATCTATGATCTTTTTTAAAAAATCATTGTCTAGAATTTGGGAACATGAAATTCAAAAAGGGCAAAAAGATTTTCCAATATAAGATTTTTTTTCTTAGACCTTCAAGTCAACAAACATTTAAGTGCCTGCCATGTAGAAGGCCTTGTGCAAAGTATTAGGAACATATAGAGATGCAAGGGAGCTCACAGTCTGGAAGGAATTTGACAAGTGGGTGGAGAAATTATTAGTTGGGGGAGAAAAGGCAGCTAGACCCTCCAGCAGGTTCTTAAATACCTCAAATGTGAGGTGAAGGGGGCCTGAACCAAGAATGTGACAATATTGGGAGAGAAGGGTATGTATAGGAGAGATGTCACATAGTGAACTCCTAGGACTTTGAAGCAAATTGAATATTCTAGTAAGGAATGTGAGTATGTTAAATTTGAAGAGGATTCCCTTACATTTTGTTTATGTAGCTGGACCATTGGGATTGCAGTAGGAAAGTTGGAAGATAGGAGGGTTGAGGGAAAAGAATAAAGAGAATACTGTGAAAATGATTACCCCTGGATAAGGGATGTAATTCAGCATTTTTAGCTCCCTATAAAGATTTTTCTGTTGCTCACTCTACTCAGCATCAGTTCATGGCAAGTTGTATATTAAATGATAAATGAATTTGAAGGTCAGTTGCACATATTACTTTGCTTTTTTAAATGTTTACTTATATAACAACCTTTGTAAAGATAGAATTTCTTAAGATATAACTTTATTTTTTATTTTGTTTTGATGTTCCCTGAATGACTAACCTGCATTGCTAACCAATTCCTTTCAAAAACTGCCAGATAAAAGAATCATAATATTAATGGAAGATAAGTTCAAATAAGAAAACATCCTTAGCATTGCAATGAGGGAAAATTCAAAGTCTGTTTTTATTGAAGACTTTGAGGTTCCATGATAGTTTCTACTTTATATGTCTAGTCACCATGGTCTTCTCTCTCTCTCTCTCTCTCTCTCTCTCTCTCTCTCTCTCATCTCTGAAGATATTATTTTATTTATTCCAATTACATATGTAAATCTAGTTTTCAAGATTCATGGTTTTTATCTTTTCTAATTACCTTTTTATGCATCTTTTGAATCTTGCATTTAAAGATCAAATTTTCTAATCAGCTGTGATCTTTTCTTCAGGAAAGTTTGAAAATTTCCTATTTCATTGAATGTCCATACTCCCTGAATATGAAAGTTAATACTCAATTTTTATAGTTTTAGTTGATTCTTAGTTGTAATCCAAGTTTCTTTGCCTTCTGAAATATTCCAAGTCCTTCTGTCTTTTAATGTAGAAGCTGCTAAATCCTATGTAATCCTAACTTTGGATCCTTGATATTTGAATTGTTTCTGTTTGCTTTATTTTCTTTTTGAACAAATAATTCTGAAATATGGCTACAACAATCCTTGGAGTTTTCATTTTGATATCTCAGGAAATGATCAGTAAGCTCTTTCAATTATTGTTTTATCCTTTGGTTCTAGGATCTCAAAGCAGATTTCTTGATAATTTCTTGAAAATGCTATTTAGACTTTTTTTTTTTGATCTGGTTTTTCAGATACTTAAATAATTCTTAAATTCTCCTTCTTGGATCTATTTTTCAGGTCAGTTGTTTTTCTAGTGAGGAATTTTATATTTTCTTCTATTTTTCATCCTTTTAATTTTGTTTAATTGATTCTTGATGTCTCATAGAGTTATTAGCTTCCAATTTACCAATTCTAATTTTTTAATGCAGTTTTCTTCAATCAATTTTTGTGCTTCCTTTTCCAAGTTCTTGACTCTTTTTATGATCTTTTTTTTCACCTGTCTTGTGTTTTCAAAATCCTTTTTGAGTTCTTCCAAGAGGACTTTTGGGCTTGAGACTAATTCATATTGCTCTTTGAAGCTTCATAGGTAGGCATTTTGACATTGTTGTCTTCTCCTAAGCATGTGTTTTGATGTTTCCTGCCATAATAATAGCTTTCTATAATAAGGGCTTTTTTGGTTTTTATTTTCTAACTTATTTTGTGACTTTTAAAGTTGAATTCTGCTCCTGGGATATACAGGATACTATCCCAAGCTTCTTGTGCTAGAGGCCAGGAGCCTGGACACTGGCTTTCTCTGCCAGGCCTTTGGGGCTGATGACTTGTCCACTGTGCTAGGGTGATCCAGCAGTTTCTTACTGCACTGGGGCTTGTGGCCTTATAGTTGGCCCTCTGAGTCACCTGTGCTGGGTTGTGCTCCCCTTCTACCCAAGTGAAATCAACCTTTCCTGAAGTCCTTCTAAATTTATCTTAAGCTGGAAAATTGTTTCATTGCATTTTTTTTGTTACTTCTGCTGTTCCAGTAAGAGTTTAAAGACTTTATTTAATGTTTCCAAAGGAAACTAGCTTTTCTCCACCATCTCATTATGGTTTTCAAAGAGCCTGCCATCTTTGCAGCAGGAATGCAAACCTATAACACCTGGATTGATTACAGCTCAGATGAGATGCTATTACAAATTAATCCAGGAATGACAGATCTGCACCAGTGGAGTGACAGATAGCCAGTGAGATTCTATGCATGCCCATCACTATTTGCACATGCATGGCTAGCCTTCCTGGAAGTGTAGAAACAATCTGATATCAATTTGAGAAAGGAAGACTATATTTTTGCTCCTAGAAACTGTCAGAGTGTGGTGATATCACTGCATTAATATGATCATGACAATTTGGTATCGTTGCAGAAAAAATTCTATTATAGTTGAAACACACACTTCTAATTGGGCAATTTTTTACTGCTTAAAGTACCATTAACAAATTTTTAGTCCAATCCTTTGGACCATGGTCTAAAACCCCCATGTACTACAAGAGGACTAATAGTGAAACAAAATCTCTTATAATTCAAATAAATATACAGTATTGGTATTCACTTACCATGCTACAACAGGAAAAAAAAGATTAAAAGCAATCATTATGGAAAATATATTACTTACAGATATAAGATATCATGAAATAGTATGAATATTATTTAGTATGTATATATATATATATATATATAGCAAATTACATCTATGAAAAAAAAGAACTGAAAGTGCAGGTACTCTAGCCTGAGCATACCATGTCAATGGATTTGAGTTCTAGTCTAAGCTACTAGGATTAGATCAAATCATTTGACCATTCTGAGCTCATGTCCTGACTTGTGAATATGATGTGAATGCTAGCTCTGCCCTATCATAGATTTGTTATGAGGATCCAGTGTGGTTATGTATGATGCTCATTGTAAGTTAGATTATCCTTGGGTATTTTCAAGTGATTAATTCTGACCATTTAAGTTTGAAGATACTGATCCTCTCAGTGGTTCAGAGAGCTAGGACAATCCTAGGAGACCAACTGTGGACAATGCTATCCACATCCAGAGGAAGAAAACCAAAACAAAACTCTTCTGAATCTGATGAACAATAGGTTCACCTTTTAAAAAATTTCTTATGTATTTCTTTCCCTTCGTCTTAATTCCTCATACCGAAAATGACTAATCTATGAACATGTTTAACACAAATGTGTGTGTACAATATTTACCTGACTGTTCACTGCTGAGGGGACAGAGGTAGGAAGGGAGGATGGAAGGAAATTATGGAATTTAAAAACCCACATATGCATATGGATGAATGTTGAAAAATGTTCATGTATTTGGAAAAATATAATATCAATAACAATTATAACCAAAGAGTAATTTCCATATGGAGAAGTTGCCTATTGGTCACTTGCAGCTGAAGCTCCTAATGTCTGGCCAGGCCCAATTAAGATGTAACTAGGAGGGGCAGCTAGGTGGCGTAGTGGATAAAGCACCGGCCCTGGAGTCAGGAGTACCCGGGTTCAAATTCGGTCTCAGACACTTAATAATTACCTAGCTGTGTGGCCTTGGGCAAGCCACTTAACCCCATTTGCCTTGCAAAAAAAAAAAGATGTAACTAGGAAATGTTGAACAAAATAAACAACAGATGAAACAAACCTAGTCAATTGGGGGGTTTCTAAGTCAATCTGCAGTTTGGTTTCAGTTTAAGTTAGACACCACTGATTTAAAATAAAACTTACCAACAGCAACAGGACCTGGGATCTAGAATACAGGCAGACCTCATTTTATTGCACTTACCGATTATCGTTTTTTACAAATTAAATGTTTGTGACACGTGGAGCCAAGACCAAAGTACAAGGAATGTTGATGCTGTATCTTCTATTTACAGATGATTGTGCCTTCAGTGTAGCCTCTGAAGCTGAGATCCAACAAAAGTATGGATTGATTCTCTGCTGCTTGTGCTCATTTTGGTCTGAACACCAAGAAAACCCAGGTGCCCCATCAGCCAGCACCACACCATCTAATGTGGAACCATTTATTACAGGAAATGGAGTTCTAAGTCCTGTGGACAAGTTTACTCACCTGGGAAGTGTCCTTTCCATGGAGGATCACATTGACAATGAGGTTGTCACTCACATTACTAAAGCTAGTTCAGTATTTGGGAGGCTCTGAAAGAAAGTGTGGGAGAAGAGGCGTTAGATTGATTACCAAACTGAAGGTCTATAGAGCCATTGTGCTGACTTCATTGCTATACACCTGTGAAACCTGAACAGTCTACCAGTCATGCTAGAAAACTGAGACCAGTCTGGTAGAAGATACCAGACTCTGGGGTCCTTTTCTCAATCTAAACTGAACAAGCATTCAAATATTACTACAGAGTGCAACTATAGGCTGGCCATGTTGTCTGAAAGACAAACGTACTTGCCAAAAAGACTGTTTTATGGAGAGCTCACACAGGGCAAGTGCTCACAAGGGGGTCAGAAGAAGCGATACTGGGTCACTCAAGATCAACATGATGCCCTCATCAGAGAAGGTAGTGTGTTCCATGAGCATAACAGAAATGTAGTAGCTGAAATGTACTGTGCAAATTCAAAGAACCCCAACCCCCTCCCATCCTCCACAAATGTTCCCAGGGTCTATTTGTGCCAGACCTGTGGTGGAGCCCTGTGCTTGGTCTGATTGGCCAGTCAGATTTAATTCTAACATAGAGATGTCATTTTGGTCTCTCTGAGAAGGAAAGGAAAAATACAGAGTGAAGATAGCACAGAGGGCAATAAAGAATTAGTAATCATAACCTTGAATGTGAATGGGATGAACTCTCCCTTAAAATGTAAGCAAATAGCAGAGTGGATTAAAAACCAGAATCCTACAATATTCTGCTTACAAGAAACTCATTTGAAGCAGAGAGATACATATAAAGGTAAAAGGTTGGAGCAAAATATATTTTGCTTCAGCTGAAGTAAAAAAAGCAGGGCTAGCAATCCTTATCTCAGACAAAGCAGCAGCAAAGATAGATAGTGTTAAAAGAGATAAGGAAGGAAACTTTATCCTCCTAAAAGGTACCATAGACAATAAAGTCATTTCAATATTGAATATATATGTACCCAGTGGGACAGCACCCAAATTCTTAGAGGAGAAGCTTAAAGAATTACAGGAAGACATAGACAGCAAAACTCTACTAGTAGGAGACCTCAACCTCCTGCTGTCAGATCTAGATAAATCAAACCATAAAACAAACAAGAAAGAAATTAGGGAGGTAAATAGATTGTTAGAAAAATTAGATATGGTAGACTTATGGAGGAAACTGAATGGGGATAGGAAGGAATATACCTTTTTCTCTGCAGTACATGGAAGTTATACAAAAATTGACCATGTACTAGGACATAAAAACCTAATGATCAACTGCAGAAAGGCAGAAATAGTGAATACATCTTTCTCAGATCACAATGCAATAAAAGTCATATGCAATACTGGGCCAAGGAGATTTAGACCCAGAGCAAATTGGAAACTGAATAACCTCATCTTAAAAAATGAGTGGACCAAAAAACAAATTATAACCATTTTATCCTAGATAATGATAATAATGAAACAACATACCAAAACCTATGGGATTCATTCAAAGCAACTCTCAGGGGATATATTATAGCTCTAAATGCTTATATGAATAAATTGGAGAAAGAGGAAATCAATGAACTAAACATGCAACTAAAAAAATTAGAGAAAGAACAAATCAAAAATCCCCAGTCAAATACCAAATTAGAAATTTTAAATATCAAAGGAGAAATTAATAAAATTGAGAAGGAAAGACAAAAACCAACCACCAACAACCCGCACCCAGTAGGCACTTATTAAATGATGGGTTCATTCCCTCACTCCTTTGGTAGCCCCAGTGGTATAGTCAGCCTCGAGAAACTGCTGGGGCCAGCAGGACACTATCCTCAAAGTCTAAAAAGCAGGATAATACATGAACCACAGAATTTTCCCTCCTCAAGAATCCTTCATTAATGCAGACCTATTCATGGACAGGACCCTTTGGATCCATTGGTAGTTGGGTTTGTCAAGTTGAATAAATATAGAAAGAAAACCATAATTCTCTTTTCAGCATCAAACCTATTCAATGATTTTTACAAATTTTTACAAACCATTTCTCAATTTTTTAGCCAACTTTTTCATTGCACTGCTTACCAGCATCCTTAGTCTCATGAAAAAAAAAAAATCAGGGAAACTGTAAAAATAAGATACTAGTGATATATATATATATATATATATATATATATATATATATATATATATATATATAAAACCTATATCATATTGCTGACCAACTCGGGGGGGGGGGGAGGAATAGAATTTGCAACTCAAAACTTTAAAAAATAGTTAAAAATTGCTTCTATATTTAATTGGAGAAAAATTTTTTTTAAAAAAAATTTGTTAGATATAAGGCAAAGTATAAGATAGTCTCCTTCTTCTCAAGTAGTTTACAATCTGGTGGAGTTAAATGTGAAATAATCAGAACAAAATACAGACCACACTAATATTATAAACCTCGAGCAAGAAAATCCAGATTGGCCATCCTGGGAATGGTAGGTGACTGGCTGCATTTCCCTGGAAGCAGACAAGTTCAAAGCTTCAGTTTTCTCTTCTTTTGGCTGGCCAGACTTGGCTAAATCTCAGCCTGAGGGTTATAAAAACATCTCAGGCTGGGGAGGTGCCCTTTTTTATTCTTATCAAACACCATCCCCATGCCTAGAGCTTGAAGTCCTGAGACACCCCACCCCCAGGGAGCACTCACTGCTAGACTTCTTTTAACAAATCAGTTTATTTACAATGAAAAATAATAAACAACTGATTTTAATAATACTTTTATTCATGTATACTTTCAGTGAACAACTCTATTTTCCCAAAGAAATGCATTTCTCTGTTACTTTAATGGCTCAATTTTTCCAAAAACGTTGTTTCCAAATGCTGCCGATTTTGTTTGATTGTCCATCTGTGAAGAATGACTCTTTTGACCTGGAAATGCAGGTGTAAAAAAGAAAATAGAGAATTATTAAAAGAAGTTACAACACAAAAGAAATTGGAAAGGTAAGAAGAGATTAAAGAAAAGCCACGTGGATTACTAATTAATCTTGGTAGGCCAACAGAAGTCTGAAAAAGGAGACAGACAGAGACAGAGACAGAGAGAGAGAAGAGAAAAGAAGAGGAGATGAGACAAGATGGGATGAGACAGGGGAGAGAGAGGGAGAGAAAGGGCAGGCAGCCATGAGGCTTGGTTTAACCAGGCCAATGGTGCTCCATGTGGATTAAGGAAGTGCCAGAGAAACTCCTAACCTTCTGAATGGCAGGCTGGAAAAAGCAAGAGTGCCAGAGGGGTGAAAATTCCTATTAAATACCATTCTGGGGTAAGCTGGACAGAGGGTGGTGCTTGGGGAGTTGCCCTATACCTTGGAGGTAGGTATCCCCCAATGGCAAGACCAGTAGGGCCTTCCTATCTCAAGGTGCTTACTCTTCAAGTTCAACAAACGTGTCATTTCCTGCCCAAAAGCATCCAGCCCAAGTTAAGTGAAAGGGAAAATTGGGACAAGATACAAACAACAATGTCCACGGGAAGCAGAGTCAAGAGTGGGAACCTCCACCCATTTAACAGATTTTGTTTCTGATACCTTCACAATTCTCTGCATTGCCAGCACTCCTTGCCTCACTGAACAAAACGTGAAAAATACCCAAACACAGCCTTGCCAAAACAAAAGCTGAGCCCATGACAGATTTGTCCAGAGGAGAAGAATCCCTGCCAACCTGGATGTGCCCAAATGAATGCCCTCCCAAGCAGCAGGCAAGGGCCAGCAACAAAAACACAAAGAGTGGCAAGGTTTCCTTTATTATTCCTGGGATTGTGCCTGAGGTCCGATCTCAAAAAAATTCCTTCACTTACCTTTGTTGATTCTAATGAGATATAGGCAGAGTAAAAGTTACCACTGGACTGGGGCTTAAGAAGACGAAACCACCTAGCTGGGAGCCTGATACCTCGTGAGCCCGTCTTCTTTCCTTTCCCAAAAGTCAACCAGACAGGGACACCACAGAGCTCCTACAATCTTTTATTAGAACAAATAAACCAAGAGCTTTATTCTGATTTTAAATGAACAATTTTCTTAAAAAGCAACGCATGTCTCGATTGTTTGGCTAATTATTTCAAAAGGGTGAGTCTTCGCAGTCCTATAGTGATCAAACTGAAAACCACTGCACCATCACCAACCTAAAGTCAAAACCTCACTGCAGACAAGTTTGCGCAAAACCCCCCCCCAAACAAATCAAAAAACCCTTGCCACACTGGCCATCTCTGAAGGGGGCACGTCAAAGCTCACTGGTCCCCACTGCCCAACCTCTGGGCTGTTTTGGCCCAGGCCCTGTATGCCAGGATGGATTCATTTGTAAATATTTGTGCAAAAGTATTTCTTTTGACATTTCTTTTTGGTCCACCTGTTTCAAATGTCCCCCGACACAGCCACCAGGCTCGGCGCAAACAACGCCCCGGCCCCCGGCCCCCGGCGCCCCTTGCTGCGCTGCCCAGGAAAGAAAACCCTCCCTGACGCTGCCCAGGCCCCACGGCCCCCTCACCATCTCTCCGGCAAGCGCTGAATGTGCGAGCGGCGAGTCTTGGGGGCTGCTGGCCCAAACCAAGGCAGCGCTGGTGTGGAGGTCTCCAAGGGACGAGGCATCCCCGGGACCCTCACCCCGGTCCTTGCTTCCCTCCGGCCTCGGGGCAGCCGCCCCCCCGGCCCCAGCCCGACTTAATCTGGCGGGAAGTGACCCGTGCCCTCAGCCCCCAGCCGCCCCCCCTGGGGTCACCCGCGGCTCGGGCCAGGCGGGCCCGCAGGGGCCACTCACTGGCCCCGAGTCCAGTCCTTCCCTTGGTTCCGGCACCACACCCGGCCGGGCCGGGGGCCCCCCCAGTGTCCTCACCTTCCCAGGTGATGCTCCGCGAGGGGGCTGGGCTGGGCTGGCCCGGGGGGGCGGGGCCTGGGCTGGCCGGGGGGAGGGGCTGGCCTGGCCCGGGGGGCTGGCCTGGCCCGGGGGGCGGGGCCTGGGCTGGCCGGGGGAGGGGCTGGCCTGGCCCGGGGGGCGGGGCGGGGCGGGGCTGGTCCGGGGGGCGGGGCCTGGGCTGGCCGGGGGGGGGGGGGCTGGGCTGGACCTGGGGGCGGGGGCTGGGCTGGCCGGGGGGAGGGGCTGGCCCGGGGGGCGGGGGCTGGGCTGGGCTGGCCCGGGGGGCGGGGGCTGGGCTGGGCTGGCCCGAGGGGCTGGGCGGGGCTGGCCCGGGGGGCGGGGCGGGGCTGGCCCGGGGGGCTGGGCTGGGCTGGCCCGGGGGGCGGGGGCTGGGCTGGCCCGGGGGGCGGGGGCTGGGGGCCCGGGGGCGGGGCTGGCCCGGGGGGCGGGGGCGGGGCGGGGCTGGCCCGGGGGGCGGGGCGGGGCTGGCCCGGGGGGCGGGGCGGGGCTGGCCCGGGGGCGGGGGGGGCTGGCCCGGGGGGCGGGGCGGGGCTGGCCCGGGGGGCGGGGCGGGGGGCTGGCCCGGGGGCGGGGGCCCGGCCCGCTTCCTCTCCTCCCGCCCAGCGGCGCTGCGGCCCAGGCCCAGCTTCGGGGGCTCCGGAGCCGCGGCGGCGCCTTTCTGTCGGGCCCGCTCCCTCGCTCCCCACACCCCGGGGCCTAGCCTCGGGGGAAGGGGGGCAAAGGCCGCCAGAGGGACGGCCGCGAGGGGCGGACTACGTTTCCCAGAAAGCCGTGCGCATCTCGGCCGCCACTTCCGCCCGCCCGCACTGCCGAGGAAACCGCCACGGACGCCTCCTTCTCCCACGTGACTCCCGCTTCCTCCTCGCAGAGGTTTCCGCCCCTTCCACTTCCGGTCCCGCCAGACCGAGGGCCCGTGGGGAGTCGGGGTGACCCCTCCCCGCCCTGGCCGAGGTCGCCCCTGCCCTTTCCCGGGCCTGGCGTGTGGCCTAGCGGCGGAGGAGGGGTCTGCTGTTGCTCCTTTATGCCCTCACGTTTTCGCGGAGGTGATTCTGCGCGGGGCCTGGGGTCGGGGGCCGGGGGTCGGGGGGCCCGGGGCCCCACAGCCCGGCCGCTTGTGAGCGGCGCAGCCTCCGCCCCCCATTCCCGGGACATTCCTTGCGCTGCGCGGACCCGGGCGTTGGCCGCCTCCAGGCCGCTCCTCGATAGAGGAACCCCAGTACCCTGGCGCCAGTGGATGCGCCTCGCTGCCTGCGCCCTTGGCAGTCATGCATTTTGATCCCGTGGGAGGAGATCTGTCCGGAGAAGAGTCAACTGTCATGGAAGGCCAACGAGAGAACAGCACCCCCCCCCAAGGTGTCAGTGTTGATGGGAGCAGGGTCCTACCTGGAAAGAGAAAGGATTCGAGAAAGTAGGGTGTGTGCCATAGTGTGCCATAGTGGCTGAGGGCAGAGAAAAGGCCATCTGGGCAGCAAGTTTGTCTGGCAGAAGGACAGCTAGCAGGTGATGGCGGGGAGGGGTGCCAGCGGAAGGACATTGAGGCTCAATTGGACTTTCTTTTCTCAGGGAAAATTCAGCAAGTCTTCATGAGACACCTACGATATATAGGGGAGTCGACAGGAAAATCATTAGGTCCCTGAAAGACACAGGGAGCAGTTAAAGAAAGTGGAAGGTCAGCATTGTGGTTACTCAGAGGTATGGAGACAGAACCACAAGGAAGCCAGAGAGGAGTATGATGCAAGAAGACCAAGGAGGGCCCAAACTAGGGGCCAGGTCAGGAAGGGCTGTAAATGCCCAAGGAGGGCGATAGTCCGGAGGTGGCAGGGAGCAATTAGTGGCTCTCTAGTCAGAACTGGGACTTAGGAAAATGGCAAGAGTCAGAGGATAAATTGGTCCAGATGAGAGGTGATGGGGTATGGGATGTGGTAAGAGCATTGAGGACAGAAGAAAAGGCTGGGGGCAGCTGTTACGGGGAGCCAATTGCAGAATCAAGGAGGTGATGTAACACAAAGTTGTACCAGATATAAACCAAGCTGTATGACTTTCTCCTTTAGTTTGGTTCCCATGCTTAGGAGATAGGCAGTTGGTCAGAACAATTCTACCATCTACCCAACCCAAGTCATGACTGATGATGAGACAAGGGGATGAGGGTACCCCCAAATCAAGGACTAAAAGAACAGGATCAAGGGTATGGCCCTCTTTATGTGAAGGGAAAGTGGAGAGCAGAGTGTGGAGCAGCCAAATTTAGATCCTGGAGGACAGGTGTGGAGGAAGAGAACTGGTCAGAGACCACAACAGTTTGGATTGGGAGATAGATTTGGGCAACCAACACCTTGGAGGAGAAAACCTGAAAGGCATCAAAACTTGGAGATCACACCCTCTGGCTCCCACCTGACCAGAAGACCTTAACTCCTAAAGCCAACTCCCTGTGCAGTCATCAGTCAAGGGTTTCTCTTTTGGTTTTCCTTCAATCTCTTTTATCTTTGGTTCTTTTTCATCCTTTCTGGGAGTGATTCTTGGAGATCTGAGCTTGGTTGGAACCTTCCACATTGCCTTTTTACCCCAAGACTCCCATTTCCTTTGAACAGGACTGTCCAAGCTGGTGGTAATCCTCCAATTACAGTCAGGTGAGAGGCACATTGGAGAGGAGAGTTCAGGTGAGAAGCTGTCCAGACAGGAGAACCCTTGACAACAGTGCCTTTGCTAGTCAGTCACAGGACAGTCACTTCTGTCTTCATCTCAGGCCTGTGGCAGAAAGTTCAGGTTGTCATAAAATGGAAGCTCTCACAAAATTGGTGTGACTCCTAGGACCCTAAATGGGGAAGGAACCTTGGAGGTGAGGAAATTAAGACCCATGGGAGTGTAGTGACTACAAGGTCACCCAGGCAGCCAGAGGCAAAGTGAGCTTTCACCCCAGACCCTATGCTCCTTCCTCAGAACATGCTTTTGTCCCTCCCTTTGATTGAACATCTTCAGCCTGACCTTCTTCCTTTATTTCTCTTGTCTGTGGGTTTTCTTAGAATGATTGGACAGTTACCTTTTTCTTTAAAAAAAAAAAACTTTCTTGGGCAGCTAGGTGGTGCAATGGATAGAGCACCGGTCCTGGAGTCAGGAGTACCTGGGTTCAAATATGACCTCAGTCAATAATTACCTAGCTGTGTGGCCTTGGGCAAGCCACTTAACCCCATTTGCCTTGCAAAAACCTAAAACCAAAACTCCAAGAGACAGTACTTTCAAAAGAGAATTCCATTACAGACTTTTTTGTTGATATTTTGTTTTGAAGTCAATTTCCAATTAACCTCTTCCCAGAGGATCCTATTTCCATTTCAAGAAATACAGAGAAGGAGTGCCCTCTACTGGGAGAATTGTGACAGACAGATGGACAGACAGACACACCTGGAACTTGTCATCCTTTAGTTTCTTTTTCATAAAGAAGTCCCATTGGTCTTTCCTCTGAAACAATGGCCTCCTTCACAGCATCATCACCTCAGTTCTTGTTTGTTCCTGCTTTTATGTTCATGACAGTCTTTCTATTATAGCATTTGTTGTTCTTTCCAGTGGTCATATTCTAGGATTTTTTTTTATTTGTTCTGCCATCTTCCCCAAACAAGATGCAGTTTTTTGCTTCTGTAGATTATTCTCTGCCAACATTTTGACTCATCTGTCTCTAGTGCCCAGTAGTATGGTTAATCTGATCAGAAATTTCAGCAGTAGCTTTTCTTACTTCCTAATGTGAAATGTTTTCTAGAACTGTCCAGCATCCAGCAGGATGTTAGTCCTTCTGGCATTCTTTTTTTCCTATCCACCTTTCACTATCTTTGCCAACTTGATGAGTGGGAGATGACAAACCCTAGTTTTGTTCTGGTAGTAGAGATTTGGCTCATGGGGAATGCCTGTCTAAAATGAATTCCCTGTAGGTTTTTGAATATTAAAACTTTACAGTTACTTTCCCCCCTCTAGTCCAAAGGTTTTCTTAGTCTGACTGCATTTTAATTCTTGTCAGTGTTTTTAAATTCAAATTTCATAGTCTCAAAATTGGCCATCTTGTATAAGCTCTTACCTATGACTAATTAGTTGTAAAAGAAAGAACTTTCTCTTTTTCTCAATTTTTTTAAGGATGAGACCTTTTATGTTTAGATAGTTTTATTCCTTTCTAATTTGTTATTGTTGCTATATATATTGCAAGATGTTGGTCAAATCCTGTCTTCTTCCAGAATGTTTTGTTTCCTCAGCAGTTCTTGATTAAAAGCTCTTACTCTAGTAGTTTGTGGCCTTGAGTTTATTTAACTAGCCCATCATCCAGTCGTTTCAATCCTGTCCAACTCTACAGGACTGCATTTGGGGGGGTTTATTGGCAAAGATACTGGAGGGGTTTGGCATTTCCTTCCCCAGCTCATTTTACAGAGAGGAAACAGACTTGTTCATGGCCAAATTTGAACTCAGGTATTCCCAATTTCAGGTCCACTTTGCCAGCTAGCTTCCTCAG
>NC_133662.1:273127443-273220626 GCF_037893015.1 Macrotis lagotis | reverse complement strand
ACTCTCCTGGCACTGCCACCAGATCTCAGTCTCATGCTAGGATCAACATGGGCAGGGATGGACTCATGCAGGGGTCTATCTGGCAATAAACTGCATCAACTTACCTTCCTGGATTCTCACTTGTTCTCTTTCCTCACCCTTGGTGCATTACATTTGGGGAAGGGGGGAAGGCACAGGGACTAGAGGCCACATGAGGTAGTCTTTTTATCACTTCCATATGCCATGTACATATCACTCCATGGTTGAGCTGACCTAACACTGCACCATCCCTCTCCAACTCACACAGTGCCACGAACATGCCAACTAGCCTGCCCACATGGCTATGATTCTCTTCACTTAGAACTCTTCACCTGACTTATAAATCTGATCTCATGTGTCCAGTTCATTGCCAGGATGCCTAGTATACTTTGCCCCATCCTATCTCTGGATCCCGAGTCTCAGTGCCACTAGAGGACAATGGTCAAAAATGTTCTCTTGCTTAGAATGCCTCCTGATTCCTCCTGGACCAGAGCAAGGAGACCAGATCCACCTGCAAGAATGACCATGTTGGATGGCCAGACTCACGAGAGAGCAGTCAAAGTACGGGAGAGTCCACCTTGAGAGGACCCTTCCCCAATTGATAAATTTCCAGTGTATATGAACAGTAAATTTCCTGAGGAAAATTAAAACAATGTAGAGTCAAGTGAAAAAATTTCTCTAAATCACTACTGAGTAGAGAAATGTAAATTAAAATAATTCTGAGACATCCATTTCATCTATAAGATTGACTAATATAAGAGAAAAAGAAAACAATAAATGTTGGAGGGAACACGGGGAAACTGGGACAATAATTCACTGCTACTGTGGCTGTAACCTGATCCAACCATTCTGGAAAGCAAGTCGGACATACAGGCGAAAGGCAATAAATTTATATACACACTTTGATCCTAGGACTAGGCTCATAGCTCACAGAGGGAAAGAATGGGAAAAGGACCCACATGTACAAAATATCTATAGCAGCTCTTTTTGTGGTTGCAAAGAATTGGAACTGGGAGGGCTGGCAGGGATGATGCCCATCAACTGGGGAGTGGCTGTACAAATTGTGGTAGATGAATGTGATGGAATATTATTGTGCTATAAGGAATGATGGGCAGTTGGATTACAGAAAACTATGAAAGTCTTACATGAACTAATCCAAAATGAAGTGAAGCAGGAGAATGTTATACACACTAACAGCAACACTGTACAATGAGAACTTGTAAATTGATTAGCCCTTCTCAATAACACAATCAAAGACAGTTCCAAAAGACTTGTGTTCGAAAATACCACTCACAATAAGACGAAGGGCTAGAATTTCTATGCCTACCAAAGCACTGTATTTTCAGTTTATTCATTTTAGTTTTGTTTTTTCTTTCTTAAGTTTTTCCCTTTTGTTCTGATTCTTCTTTCACAATATGACTAAAATATGTTGAATATGAATGTATGGCATAATGTATATCAGATCATTTGTTCTCTTTGGGAAGAAGAAGGGAAGGGAGAGAGGCAGAAAATCATGGAACTCAATAGCTTACAAAAACGGAATGTTTTTATCTTTACATATAATTGGAAAAAGACAAATTAATGGTTTTTTTTTAAAAAGCAAGGTCATGCCCAGCATCCAAGAACCCTCCTGAACTATCTTCCCAACCAGACAACTCACTATCAGCATCACCTGACAATATAGTCCCAAATCATATTGGGGTTGAATATGAGCTAGCTGATATGTGAGGACTGTGACAAGTTCCAAGGAAGCGTCCATGTGCCAAAATAGAGAAGGAAATCATTACTTTCCATCTGGCCACTTCCCTTGGAGGGATATGATAAACCTCACTGACCAAGGACACCTATACAGGAACAGACAGGAACACTCATACATCTTTCATGGTGACTCTGACTTTCCCTGACAGGAAGGATGACTCTGACTTGTGAAAATCAGTGTCCTCCTATTACATTGCTGGTGGAATGGTGAACTCATCCAACCTTTCTGGAGAGACCTTTGTAAGCACACCCAAAGGGCAACCAAAATGTGCATCCCCTTTGATCCAGCAATACCACTACTGGATCTATACCCTGAAGAGATGATGAAAAAGGGGAAAAACATCACTTGTACAAAAATATTCCTAGCAGCCCTGTTTGTGGTGGCAAAGAATTGGAAATCAAGTAAATGTCCTTCAATTGGGGAATGGCTTAGCAAACTGAGGTATATGTATGTCATGGAACACTATTGTTCTATTAGAACTAGGAGGGATGGGCATTCAGGGAAGCCTGGAGGGATTTGCATGAACTGATGCTGAGTGAGATGACCAGAACCGGAAGAACACTGTACATCCTAACAGCAACATGGGGGTGATCAACTTTGATGGACTTGCTCATTCCATCAATGCAAGATGAGCAGAACCAGAAAAACACTGTATACCGTTACAGCAAAATGGGGGCAATGAACAACCTTGATGGACTTGCTCAATGCAACAATGAGGGACAATTTGGGGCTCTCTGCAATATAGAATCCCATCTGTATCCCAAGAAAGAACTGTGGAGTTTGCACAAAGTCCAAGGATTATTACCTTTAATTTAGAAAAAAAAAACTGATATCTTATTGTCTGATCTTGCTATCTCTTATACTTTATCTTTCTTCCTTAAGGATGTGATTTCTCTCTCATCACACTCAATTTGGGTCAATGTATACCATGGAAACAATGGAAAGACTGGCAAATTGCCTGTGGTGGTGGTGGGGGAAGTAAGATTATGGGGGAAATTGTAAAATTCAAAAAAAATAAAAGCTTTTAAGAAAAAGAAAAGAAAATCAGTGTCCTCAACAAGGGCACCAAAAATGCTCTTATCACCTGGCCCAAGAAGGGGAGAATGGTTTCTTTTACTAAGGTCACACGTTTAAATGTATTTGATTGTCCCTCAGAGGAGGGTGACAGATCCAAGCTGGGAGGAAGGGTCTTTCCAGGCACTGCTAAGGGAGGACTCAACAACTGTAGCAGAGATGTGGAAGTACAATAGACAGGAAGGATGAGGTTTCTTGTTCTTTGTCACCGAGAGCAGAACATAGAAGGGTCTGGGGGGGGGGGGAAGTGGCAGATGCTGCCAAGTTTGAGGATATGGCCACAGAGGGATCAAAGCTGGCCTCCAAGCTGGACCCTGTGGCACTGTCTGTGCCTCTAGCCCCTGCCCATCCCCCTGTTGTGTGTCCAACCCCTGCCAGTCTGCCTGCTGTGTCCCAGTCTGCTGCAAACCTGCCCTATGTGTGCCTGTGTCCTGTAAGCCCATGGGGTGTGGTGTGCCCTCCTGCCAGGCCTCCTGCTGCCAGCCAGCCTCCTGCACCTCCCCGCTCTGTGGCTCCTCCTGCACCCCCTCCTGCTGTTGAACACATCTTCTCCAAGTTCACTTGAGAGCACCATGGAATAATCTGTCTCAGATCACTGTGGTCGTGGGCACCTGCCGCTGAGCAGGGCCATCCTCACATCGCACAGTTTGGAATCCAGTGCTCTGCCTCATCAGTCATGAGACCCAGGCTAGGGCACTGTTGGCAGAAAACACCTGGATCTCATCCTTCCCCAAGGACTCCACCATGGAACAGCAGCCCTCATCTCACAAGGAACCCTCTTGATCTCCTTCCAGGGAGATCCTGGCATACCAGGACCTCCTCTCCTTTGGGACACACCAGCTTCACCCATACCAATGATCTCCCAAAAGTCAACAAATAATAAAGACCATGGAGATACTTTAAAAATCACTTGCTCCCTCTATTTGCTGAAACCTGGTGGTCCACACAGCGGTCTGTGGCACAGAGGGGAATGAAGGGGTTTCCAACATTTTTGAGGGGACCAAGAGGATCAGGATAGACTTCTGGTCACCTGGAAGTGATTTGGCTAATGGACACTAAAGGCTTTCTTCAGCTTCAGAGTCCCCTTCAGGGGGAGTTCTGGGGGGAGGGGGCAGAGTCAAACTCCTCCCAAAGCATTCCGTTATTGGGACAGAGACTGGGCTCTTGGGTCACCCCACTTTGTTTCTCCTTTTCTGATGAATTTCTGACTAATGAGAGAAGACAACCCGCTATTAATGAGTGCAGATTCCAACCTCTGTGGGGTTTGGGGAAAATAGTCCAGAATGTTCCTCAGGTAGTTTCTGGGAGGAAGATGTTGGTGCATCAGGGTCATTGAGAAGTGAGAGTCCCAGGAACCCTGTGCAGGAGAGCAAGGGAAGCCCTGGCCAGAGGGGAGCAGGTGATTGAATTTTGTGTGTGTGTGTGTGTGTGTGTGTGTGTGTGTGTGTGTGTGTGTGTTTGTGTATTTGTGACTGTGTGCCTGTCTCGGTGTGACTTTGTGTGTGTATTTGTGTGTCTGTGTGTTTGAATGGTTTTGTGTCTACATTTGTATATGTGTATGTCTATGTTTGTCTGGGTTTGCCTGTGTGTCTTTGTGTATGAGGGGCATCTGTGACTGTCTATGTGTAAGAAAATGTGTTTATAGGTGATTATTTGTGTGTGTAAACATGTGTGCCTAGGTGTCCATGTAGGTTTGTGTTGGTGGGCAGCTTTGTTGTTTCTAGGCATGGATGTGGTAGTTGGTGCATTTGAGAGGGGATGGTGTGCGTGCCTCTGCCTGCATGGGTGGCTCTACAACTTTCTATTTCTGTCTGTCTCATTCAGTCTGTCTCTGCCTCCCCATCTGTGTCTGTATCTCTGCCTTCCTCCTTCTCTCTCTCCCTCTCTCTGCCTCTCCCTCCCTCCCTCCCTCTCACTCCAATCACATCTATCTGTTGCTCTGGCAATGTGGCTCTTCTCTTTCTGTCTCACTGAGCCTGTTTCTATCTCTCCACCTCTCTTTCTCTGTCTCACTGTCCCTCCCTGGTCTCTCTCTGTCTTTCTCCCTCTCAGTTTTTTTGACTCAGATTGCTTCTGTTTGTCTCTGTCTCTGTCTGTCTTTCTCTCTCTCTCTTCCACTCTTTGCCAAATCCAAATGTCTCTACACCCAGATTTCCATTAGCCCAGACAAGGGCTCCGTCACCAGCAGCTGGAGCAGTGAAGCAGCCCCTCAGGGAGGTCTCCAGGCTTTCCTCTTTCCAAACCATGCTCTAGACCAGAGATTTCTAATTTAAACAATGAGAGCACTAATATAAGCAAACCATTGCCTGAATATCAATAAGCTCTAAGATGGAACATTGGCAACTTTTTCCAATATTTTTATTTCTTTTCTTAAATATTTCCCTCGCCATACATCCTAATCTGATTTTGGTTCCATCAAAACACATGGGGGCCAATTTTTTGGCTCCTTCTCTATGGAAGCAGCCACAATGATGATCCAAAAGCTCCAGTCTGATCATATCATTCGTGGCCCATATATCTGCTGTCAAACAGAACACAAACTACTTTGTTGTCGACCAAGCCCAGTCCCATCCAGTCCCTCCCTCTACTCTCCACACCTCCTGGATTACTTGGTGTCACTGGTACCTCTGGCCACATGGGCCTCCTGGTCTCCCAACATGATTCTCCCTGTCTCTCCAAGCACCTGGGAAGACTCAGAGTGCTCCTCCTTCATCCTTCTCTCTTTTCCAGTATCTCCCAGCTTGGACCCTGAACAAGAAGGTTCCCTGACCCCCTCCCCTTACCAATGTTATTTTCCCCTGATTGCCCAGAAGCTTCTTGTCTCTGCTCAGATGACCCTTGACCCAACTGTTTGCCCTTCCGTCCTAGATGGTCAGGCAATAGCCTTGTGTCTGGCCAAGAACAGTGGCCTCAGAAATGTTTACTAAAGAGTACTAATGGAAACCAAATGGAGGATGTTTATGGTCATTGACGATCTCCTGGACAAAGGCACCATCACCAAATGATGGGCTCTGACAGAAGCAGCCCTACACAACAACAAGGAAGAAGGGTCGGGCTCCCCTTGGCATATCCTCCTGCCAGAGGTATATAAAAGGCCACCAGGCTGTGCCACCTTCACCCCAGTCCCACATCTCTCTCTCTCTCTCACACACACACACACACACACACACACAGCTGCTCCCACCATGGCACACACCTGCTTTTCCAGACCCTGCATACCCAC
This sequence comes from Macrotis lagotis, assembly GCF_037893015.1. NCBI lineage: Eukaryota > Metazoa > Chordata > Mammalia > Peramelemorphia > Peramelidae > Macrotis > Macrotis lagotis. Next base: position 273,214,552 of record NC_133662.1, on the reverse strand, counting down.
AGCCTCAGCTACCTCGGTATGCTCCAGTGATGTGAGCTGTAGCAGCAATGTCTGCTTGCCCAGTTCCTGCATGAACTCGTCCTGGCAGCTGGACAACTGCCCAGAGAGCTGCTGTGAACCTGGCTGCTGCGGGCCCTCTTGCTGCCCGGTCCCCTGCTGCCCGCCAGCATCCTGCCTGACCCTCGTGTGCCGCCCAGTCTGCTGCCTGCCTTCCACCTGCCAGCCAGCCTGTGGACCCAGCCCCTGCCAGCCCACCTGCACCTCCTTGTGCTTGCCATCCTGTTGCCAGCAGTCTTGTTGCCAGTCCTCTGTCTGTGGTTCTTCCTGCTGCCAGCAGCCCTGTTGCCAAAGCCCTAGCTGCACTGCCTCTCCCTGTGTGGTGCAGTCCTGCTGCTGCACGCCTCTCTGCTGCAAGCCCAGCTGCTGCCTGGCCCTGCCCGTGTGCTGCAAGCCCAGCTGCTGTGTGACCACAGCCTGTTGTCCGACCTCCAGCTGCTGCCAGCCCAGTTGCTGCCGCCCGGCCTCCTGCATCTCCCTCCTCTGTAGGCCCATGTGTGGTCCAGCCCCCTGCTGTGTGCCCCTCTCCTGCAAACCCTCTTGCTGCACCACCACGTCCTCCTCCTCCTGCTGCTGCGCCCCCTCCTGCTGTCCAGCTACCACCTGCTGCCGCCCCACCTCCAGTGTGTCCCTCCTCTGCCGGCCCGTCTGCTGCAAACCTGCCTGTTGCACTACCACCTGTGGTCAGAAGGCTTGTTGATGGCTTATTCATCTCAAAGCCTACAACCTGCCATCGGTCTCCTAGGTCCATCCAGAAACACCAACTACACAACTGGTCAAAATCACCTTGGAAGACAGTCATTCCACCAACCTCCAACTAACCACCTCACCCTCCACGGTATAGGCGGGGTCTCCCACACGTCTCCTCCAAATGATGCCTGATCCTGACCTTGGCTCCTGCTTCCCATTGACCCAACTCAGCCTGCACCATCTTGACACTGCCACCAGATCTCAGACTCTCTGTAGGATCAACATATGCAGGGATGACCCCTTGCAGGGATCTACCTGACAATAAATTGCACCAACTTACCTTCCTGGACTCTCACTTGTTTTCTTTTCTTATCTTGGGTAAGGGGAGAAGACACAAGGACCACAGAAGACAGCCTGGGTAGACCAGAAGGTCACATGAGATAGTGAGTGATTCAATGACTATGACAGCATGTACACACTTCACCATGGTCAAGCTGATCCTGACCCACCCTCTCCAACCCACACATGCCCATCATACATACCTATCAACCTTTCCACCCTTCTATGATTCTCTTCCCATAGAACTGTTCTACTGCTTTGTAAATCTGATATCACTGTGTCTAGTTCAAGAGCAGAATTCCCAATACACTCTGCCCCACCATCTTTTCTCAAGTCTCAATCTGAGTGCTACCACTACACCAGGACAGTGGTGTGAGAATGGTCAAAAATTTTTCTCTTGGTTTAGATGCTCCTTACTCCTCTTGGTCAGAGTTAGGACACCAGGCACATGTACAAGAATGACCATGTTGGAGGATCTGATTCACAGCAGGACAGTCATAGCACAAGGGCGCTCACCTAGAGAGGTGTCCTTTGCAGGCAGTCTCTCATGCATTCCCAGCATCCATGCAGCCCCCAAGAACCTCTATACAACCAGAACCCAGATAACTTCCTATCAGACCACACTGGGGCTGATTATGACATTATTGACATTATGACATTATTGACATCTCAGGGCTGTGACAAGTTACAAAAGAGCCTTCTATTTGTTTTTTTTTAAGCATGGCAATGGGATTAAGTCACATGATCACACAGTTAGGTAATTATTAAGTGTCTGAGGTTGGATTTGAACTCAGATCCTCCTGACTCCAGGACCAATATTCTAGCCACTTTACCACCCAGCTGCCCCATAGCCCTTTATGTGCAGAAAGAGAGAAGGAAGTCAGAAGAGGAAGGAGGTGCTACCTTACATTGGGAAGGTTAATGTGGATGGAGATGACAAGGCCCACTGACTGAAGATATCTCCCTATGAATACACAGACTTGCATCTCCATCATTCCCTTCATAGTGACTCCCACTTTCCCTGATTGGGAGGATGACTCTGCTTTGACAAAGAGACAGTATCCCCCAACAATGTCACCCAGGAATCAGAAAATGAATGGCTGTTCAAGGCCACATGTTTAAGTGAGGCTCCCAGTTGTCTGCCCCCCAGAGGAGTGGAGACAGACCCAAACTGGTAAGCAGTTAGACCTTGGGGAAAGGGGCTTTGCAGACCCTTTTCAGGCACAACTGGACAATGTCTTCTGGGTCATCAGATAGGAGAAGATGAGGCTTCTTGTCCTTCACAAAGGGCAGAACATGGAAATATCAGAGAGATGGGAGAGTGGCAGTTGTTGATGTTTTTGAGGAAATCCTCGTCCAGGAATCTCAGGTCACCCTTGCAAAGTGGGAATCTCTGTAGCCCCAGAAAGCCCAAAGCACCCCTGAGAAGCCCAGAACCTATGTTTGCATAGGCAGTTGAAGAGGTGACCCTGCATAACCATACAGTCTGCTAGGGACACTGGCAAGTTCCTAAGGAAAACAGTGGCACAGTAACTGTCCTCAGGGTGCTTGCTTCATGCCAAAAGAAACAGGATAAAGATGGACAACCAAATACAAAGTAATTTCAGAGGGACAGAGGGCACTGGAATCTATAGGGATCTTCTTGTTGGTGGGGTGGAGTAATACAAGAGGAACATATAGTTCATCTTGGCAATCCAAGATGATTATGACATCAAATGAATGATGGCATTGATGTCCCACATTCTATTTTTTGAAGTGAAAGGAATGTTGTCCAAAGATATCCTTCTCATTGCCATTCCCAGAAAATGATTTGGACTTCTCATGATGTCTGGATGTTGTAGGAGTCCTTAGTCTAACAGATATAGTTCCCTCCTATAACTGTGAGGCAACATGGTAATCCAGTAAAACTAGGCAGAATACCAGCATTGTGACTTTCAGTGAAAACTTTGTTAACAACATGGTGCAGCCAACCTGAATCTCTATGGTCTAATCATCACAAAGGTGACTGAATTTCTCTATTGAACTCAGCAACCATACAGCCCCTGGAACTCTGGTTTCCCAGAAACTGCCCGGAAGGTTATGGGAATAACACTGCCATATTGTCAGTTGGTATTAATTATGATAGGAATTACAGTAACATCTGATCTTCTTTGAACCTCCAAATTTCATTCTTGGGAAATGGTTTCACTCTGGTTTGTCTTAAAATAGTCCAAGAAATTCACCTCTAAGTGGCACAATATGAATGCCTCCTGGTATCTTTCTAAATATTGGTCCCAGTGCCATAGGAGAAGCTTCATATTGAATGTGATAAAGGAGTCAACCTCAGAGAAAGCAAGGTCACCCAAGGAGGCAGAGATGTTGACAGACAGACTTCCAGGATTGGGGAAGTATCTGGGCAAAGGCATCGAGGGGGCAGATGGCCTGTTATCTTTCCTCTGAAGTTAAGATGCAACAAAGTATGAATCAATTCTCCTACTTGTGCCAATTTTGACTTAACAACACCAAGAAAACACTGATTCTCCAACAACAGGCACCACACCATTGATATGTGGAATGATTGGTTATAACAATGAAGTTTTGAATGCTGTGGACAAGTTCACTTGGCTTGGTAACACATTTTCTAGAGATGTATATAGTGATACACAGGTTGACATAGGCATTACCAGAATTAGTTCACTGTTTAGGAATCTCCAAGGAAAGTGTAGGAGAAAAGAAGTATTAGACTGACTACCAACCAGAAGGTCTAGAGAGCCATTGTGCTGACCTCATTAGTGAATTCCTGTAACACCAAACCAATCTCCCAGTACCAAGACAGGAAACTGAACCACTTCCAATTGAATTGTCCTATGAAGACTCTAAAGAATGGCTTGCAAGATGGAAACCTGGACATTGCAGTCTTTTCACCAGTCAAACTGCCAAGCGTTCAAACATTATGCCATGGAGAACAACTCTAATGGACAGGCTACATTGTTCAAATGTCAAAAAGACTATTTTGGGGAGAATTTACAGAGGGCAAAAGCACAATGTGGAGTGGTGGGAATCAGAAAAAAAACAATACAGGGATACTCTCTGAAGGTCTTGCTTAAGAACTCTGGAATTGATTGTACAGTAAAGGAAGATCCTGGCACAGGATTGCCTGTCATGGGCTGCCCTCTTCAGAGAGGGTGCTACGACTGAAGCAGGATAGAAATAACTCAAAGGAAGAGTGAGATGCAGAAGTTTAGAGTGACCACTCCAGATGTCCACATGGCCTATCTGTACCTGTCCTGGGGAAGAACATTCTGAGATTATATTGGTTTGATAAATCAAGGTCAGACACTTTCACTTCTCTCCAAGACAGTGATGTCCTGCTGGTCTCTTCAAGAATGAAGAGCAACAGGGCAGCTAGGTGGTGCAGTGGATAGAGCACCAGCCCTGGAGTCAGGAGTACCTGAGTTCAAATCCAACCTCAGACACTTAATAATGACCTAGCTGTGTGGCCTTGGGCAAGCCACTTAACCCCATTTGCCTTGCAAAAAAAAAAGAACAAAGAGCAGCAGTCAACCAACTAATAGATAAAACACAGTTAGCACAGTCTGCCTGAAGCAGATTATGGCAAGAAGTAAGAGGGAATGGGGCCAGAAAGTAAGAAGGGCACCACTTAGGACCATTTTGAAAAGTGCCTTCTGTCAAAGGTTATTGAAGCACAGGAGTCTGTGTTTGGGTGCCAGATTCCATTTGTCAAAGGGTCTAAAACAAACAATGACATTTTTTCATTTAGGGCCAGGAAGAGCAGACAACCTTGCTCCTAGAACCAGCTCTCCCTCTTGAAGCTCAGAGAAGTTTGTTCCACAAGCAAATAAGTGACCATCATCTTCTCTTAGCCAAGAGCACCATGCCTACAGAGAGGAATGTTGATCATCCCACTCCTCAGCACTTCAGAACTCTCCCTGATACTTATTACAATGAGGTCCACACCCCATAGACTGGAAGACGAAGATTCTCATCCTTTATTATGGAATAAATGTTTAATAAATATTTGGGTCTCAATGGCTGTGGAGAGACTAAGAATCACCATGAGACCAAGAAGGTCAGGGCTTCCTGCTTTAAAGACTCACCCCAAAACCTTGGGTTTGGTTTAGAAGGGAGGAATGAAAATGTAGACAAAGATAAACAAGGGGGGGACAATGGCCTCTAAGAAGACTCTAATAACTCTTAAGCTCCCAGGGAACACATGTGAGGGTCAAAGAAACACTGACAAGGATCTATGGAGAAGTTTAATAAGCTACTTGTGAGAGGAAAGGTTAGGACAAACAAGAGAACGGCCCTTGTTTGTTGTGATAGTCTCTCTCTCTCTCTCTCTCTCTCTCTCTCTCTCTCTCTCTCTCTCTCTCTCTCTCTCTCTCTCTCTCTCTCTCATTCCACTCTACAGAGTGGTATAAAAGCTCTGTTCAGGGGGAAGGGGCTATCCAAAGTTACCTCTTCCTCTCTGCTCCTCTCCCAAAGGACTCACCTATCCTAGCTACCATGTGCCACACCAGTTGCTCCAATAGCTGCCAGCCGACTTGCTCAGGGCCTATCTGCTGTGTCCGTCCTTGCTGCTGCCCGGCCTCCTGTGTTACTCTGCTCTGCCGCCCAGCTTGCCCTGTGGTGACCAGCTGCCAGACAGTCTGTGGAGTTGGCAGCAGCCCCTGCCCACCCCCTTGCTGCCAAGCTGGTTCTTGTGGCCCTGTCTGTGTATTCAGTTCCTGCCCATCCCCCTGCTTTGCATCTAACCCCTGCCAGTCTTCCTGCTGTGTGCCAGTTTGCTGCAAACCCACTCTGTGTGTGCCTGTGTGCTGCAAGCCTGTGATGTGTGGGGTGCCGTCCTGCCAGACTTCCTGCTGCCAGCCAACCTCCTGCACCTCCCTGCTCTGTGGTCCCTCCTGCACCCCCTCCTGCTGCTGAGCACCCATTTCACTTCAGGACAATGGAAGAATCCACTTCTCATATCACTGTGGTCATGGTCATCTGTCACTGAGCAGGGCCCTCCTGTTAACCCACAGCTTGAAGTTCAGTGATGGTTCTGCTCTGCCTCACCAGCCATGAGACATGAACTAGGTCGCTGTTGCCAGAAACCACCTGGGCCTCAACACACCCCATGGATTTCATATGGAACAGCAGCCTTCATTCCCACAGGAAACCTTCTAGACTTTCCTCCAGGGAGATCCTGGAATACCAGGGCCTGGCTTTCCTCAGTGTCTCTCCTTACCTGAGAACACTCCAGCTTCACCCACCCCAGTGACTTCCCAGAAGCCAACATGTAATAAAGTTCCATAGAGACACTTCTAAAATTCACTTGGCAATTTTCTTTTCTGAAGTCTGATGGTATGGGGGTGACCTGTGGCCTAGAGGAGAAGGAAGGCGTTTCCCCCATTTGGTGGAGGAGATGTCATGGTCCAAGATGGCATTCAAGGCTTTCTTCAGTTTCAGAAGGCCAGAGGAGGGCTGAGGGGCAGAGAACTCCTCTCAAAGTGTTCCTTTGTTGGGGGGTAGAGTCTGGGATCTTGGGTCACCCCACTTTGCTTCTGCTGTTCTGATGGGGTTTACCTCCACAAGACAGGAGGCCAAAACAAAAAGTCCCCCCAGTCTGCCCTCTGCATCCTGACTTCATTGTCTCCCCCCAAGGGAATGTAAGTTCCTGGAAGGTAGGAACTGTCTTTCATCAATAGGTGCTTCCCCAGCTTGGCCCACAGTAGGTCCTTCATAAATGTGCCCTGGATTGGCAGGAAGTTCCCTCAGGGATCACTGCCTGGTGGGTCTCTGGCTAATGAGAGAAGACAACCAGCTAGGACTGAGGAAAGGTTCCATTCCCTGTAGGTTTGGGGGAGAGATTCCAAGATTTCTCTCATGTAGTTTCTGGGAGGAAGATGTTGGTACATCAGGACCAGTGAGAGGAAAAGTGAGAGTCCTGGGGATCCTGTGCAGGACAGCAGGAGGAAGCCCTGGGTGCATGGGGGAGAGAACCTGGAGTGAGTGTGTTTTTGTGTGATTGTGACTGTGTGCTTGTCTGTGTGTATGACCCTGTGTCTGTGAGTCTGTGTTTATCTGTATTTGTGTATGTATGTGACTTAGTATGTGCTGCATATGTGTGTCTGTGAGTGTTTGTCTATATATGTGTGGTTTTGTGTGTATGTTTGTTGGGGTGTAGGGTGTGCTCAAGGAAGTACCTTGGTGTGATGGCTGCCAAGTCCTCTTCAGGACTGCTTTCCACCTTTGTTATTCACTTGAGCCACCTAATAACTGTGTTCCAAGAAGCTGTAGCAGTGGCCACACTCCAGTAAACCATTTCAGCAGGCAGGCTAAAGCAGGTTGAGGGTAAGTGAGAGTCTCAAACTCATCAGTGCATAATGGAGGTTGTCTACCCCAAGCATATGAGGTGAGGTCTCCCACTGGTGGAATGGGTGGATGAGAATACTTCATTCCAACTTCCATGAAGTCAGTTGAAGCAGATGCTATGGAGCACGTAGAGCTTGGATAGACATCGCAGATGCCAAGGTCATCCACTGCATCTAGAGCCCTGCCCAGTTGTCTTGATTTTCTCTTGCCATGCTGAATCATGATGACTTTGGCATAGAGAAAGAGGTAGACTTCTGGCAGCTGTACCTCACTTAAATCCAATTTACCCATGCACCAAAAGACATCACCCACACCACTTTACCATTCCTCAAAGACCTGTGGTGAGAGGCAAGTAACAAAGCAGCAGGTGCAGTTACACTGGGAGCTTAAGTCACAACCCCTGCACGCAGGCAGCCTGGGGCCATAGAGTCATTTCCCCTCTGAAAACAGCAGTGACATTTGGCAGCCCCCTGGGTGACTGAGCAGCCCTTTTAAGGATCCCACTGCTCATCTTCTGTTGTGAGGGGCTAAAAGGGGCTAAAAAGGGTGCCCTAAAATTGTCTGCTTCTCCAACCCTAGTCTGATTATAGGCAGGGATCCCACAGTATGGTTGAGACACCAAAAAACTACAAAGTCGATTCCACTCCTAGGAACACAAAATGTGTGCACACTCATAGACGACACAAGATCCAATAGACCTGAAAGACAAACAGCTCTTGTTGCAAGAGAACTCAGCAGGTATAGCCAATTAGCATCCTTGAGTGAAATAAGGCTGGCAAATGAAGGTCAGATTACATGTTTTTCTGGAGTGATCGCAGTGAAGGGGAACACTGTGAAGTTGGGATAGATTTTTCAATCAAAACTAATCAAAACTAATGCCTACCAAAAGGAGTGAATGACAGGCTCATGGCAATGAGATTGCCACTTCCAGGAAAACACCATGCCATGACCATCAGTGCCTATGCTACCACCATGATGAACACTGATGAAGTTAAAGAAAAATTTTATGAAGACCTGGAGATCCTTCTCATCAACGTACCAAAAGAGTATAAGCTCATAATTCTGGGTGACTTTAATGCTAGAGGAGGCTCAGATTACAAAGCATGACAAAGAGTCCTTGGGAGGAACAGAGTTGGAAACAGAAACAGCAGTAGTCACCTCCTACTGAAAACTTGCATATCTTATGCACCCTCTCATCACAAACACTGTCTTCCATTTACCTAAACACAATAAACTTCCTGGATGCACCCTTGCAGCAAACATTGGCATCGTAAGGAGAAGAGACAGATAGGATGTGAGAGTGACAATGTGTGGTACAGAGTGCTGGACTGATCACAGACTCATTCTCTCTAAGCTAAATATTCAACCAAAGCAGTGACCCCAAGACAAAATGACCACTAATAGAATTAACATCAAGAGATTAGCGTATCTCTCCAAACAGAAACAGTTTGTTGCTAACTCAGAGGGAAAACTGAACCAACACACAGTTGGCAACAGTGGAGCAGAAAAAGAGTGGACAGTTTTCATAGATCTGCATTTGTTGATCTGGACCAGAACACTTGCAAACACCAAGGCTGATTTGATGAAATGATGCGGAAATACAGAAGCTGTAAATGAAAAACTAGAACTCCACACATTTACCATTTTTTTTAGGTTTTCTTTTTTCTTTTTGCAAGGCAATGGGTTAAGTAGGTAATTATTAAGCATCTGAGGTCATATTTGAACTCAGGTCCTCCTGACTCCATGGTCAGTGCTTTATCCACTGCGCCACCTAGCCACCCCACATTTACCATTTCTAAGGTAGTATTTAATTCCATCAAAAGTAAAGTACAAGCAAAGCTGAGAGAAATGTAGGACTCTTGGCTCAGTAAGAAGGCAGAGGAAATTCAATTTTATATAGACAGTAACAAACTAAAATGCTTTTATGATACCCTGAAGGCTATTTATGGGCCAAAGACCTATGGTACATGTCAACAGCTCAGTGCTGATGGATTCACATTAATCAATGAAAGGGACATTATAATAGAGATGGGCTGAAACTTCAGTGTTCTTTTTTTTTTGATTTTTTTGCAAGGCAATGGGGTTAAGTGACTTGTCCAAGGTCACACAGCTAGGTCATTATTAAGTGTCTAAGGCTGGATTTGAACTCATGGGTAATGCTCTCTTCAGTGCATCATCTCGTTGCCTTCCCCCCCACCACCTTTTTGATTTTTGCAAGGCAGTGGGGTTAAGTGACTTGCCCATGGTCACATAGCTAGGTAGTTTTTAAGTGTTTGAGGTCAAATTTGAACTCAGTTCCTTCTGACTATACACTGTGCCACCTAGCTACCCCCACACTGTTCTTAATAGACCATCATCAACCAATGCAGAAGACATTGACTTGTTTTCCTCAAGTTGAAGTCAATAAGTTCCTAGCTGAAGTTCAAACTAAAGAGGTTTTGAATGCCATTAGGCTCTTTTCAAGTGGCAAGTGCTTAGAGCTGATTCTACTCCAGCTGAGAACTACAAGGTGGTGGATCCATTGCTCATCCAAAAACTGATGGAAATTTTCCAGGTCATATGGTATGAAGATTTATCCTCCAAGAATTCAAGGATGTCTCCATCATCCACCTCTATGAAGGTAAAGATACTAGATTGTCCTGGACAATCACAGAGTTCTTTCTCTTTTAGTCAGTGCCATAAGATTCTTGTCAAAGTCCTTTTCAATAGGTTGCTCCTTCACTTGGAAAGTGGTCACCTCCCTGAGAGCCAGAGTGGTTTCAGAAAGGGATGGTGTTTGCTGCCTGATAACTCCAGGAAAAATGCCCAGAACAGAACAGAGGACTGCATACAACATTTGTAGATCTGAGCCAGGCTTTTGATACTGTCTGTCACAAGGGTTTATGAAGAATTGGTTGCCCAGAGAAGTTCATCAGTACTACACATAAGTTTCATGATATTGTGCATGTCCAAGTTCTGGATAGTGGACATTGCTCTCGAGATTTCCCAGTCACCATGGAGTGAGACTGTGTCCTTACTCCCATGCTTTTTAGCATGTTTTCAGCCATGTTATCAAACACCTTCACTAAGGATGAACATGACCTCAAGGTCAAATACCGTCATGATGACAAATTCTTCAACTTGAGTAGGCTAAAAGCCAAGACCAAAGTGGAGGGAGGTTGGTGCATGATCTTCTGTTTGCAGATGATTGTGCCCTCAATGTGCCTTCTGAAGCTGAGATGCAACAAAGTATGAATCGATTCTCTGCTGCTTGTGCACATTTTGGACTAACAGTGAACAACAAGAAAACCCAGGTGCTCCATCAGCCAGTACCACACCATGTGGAACCATTGATTACAGCAAATGGAAAAGTTTTGAGTACTGTGGACAGGTTCACTTACCTCGGGAGTGTCCTTTTCAAGGACTCTTTGTCTTTTTCTCTATAATTTTTTCCTCTCTTTTTCACTCTTTCCCAAATCCACATCCTTTCCAAGGTCACTGTACACATTGACAGTGAGGTTTATACTCGCATTGCTAGAGCTAGGTCAGTATTTGGAAGGTTCCGAAAGAAAGTATGGAAAGACTAGGTATTAGACTGACTACCAAACTGGAGGTCTACAGAGCCATTGTGCTGACCTCATTGCTGAATGCCTTGAAATTGGACAGTCTATCAGCGCCGTGTCAGGAAACTGCATCGCTTCCATTTACATTGTCTTGGGAAGATTCTGAAGATCACCTGGCAGGAGGAGATCCAAGACACAGAGGTCCTTTCTTGAGCTAAACTGCTGAGCATTCCATCATTAATACAGAGAGTGCAACTACGATGGGCTGGACACTTGCCCCCAAAACTATTTAAGGACAACTCACCCAGGACAAGTGCTCACAAGGGGGCTGGAAGTAGTGATATTGAGACACCCTGAAAGTCTCATTGAAGAACTTTAGAATTGGTTGTACAGCTTGGGAGACCCTGGCAGAGGACCACCCAGCATAGGGTGCCCTCATCAGGGAAGGTGTTGTGCTCTATGAGGAAGGCAGAATGGAAGCAGTTCAAGGAAATGTGACATCCATAAGTTGAAAGTACCCATCCCAGGTGTTCCCATGGACTATTTGTGCCCAACCTGTAGTAGAGCATTCCGGGCTCCTATTGGTCTGATCAGCCAAAGTCAGACACACTGACATTTGTCTCAAACATAATGATGTCATTTTGGTCTTCTTTGACAATGAAGGACAAGAATCAACCTGAACTGAACCATGAATGTTTGTACATGTGTGTGTGTCTGTGTTTATATATGTTTGCATATGGGTATACATTTGCCTTTGCATGTATTTATGTGTGTATCTGTGTTTCTGCGTATGAGAGAGAGCCTGTGTGTGCCTGTGTACATAAATATGTATGTCCATGTGACTGTGTGTGTAAATGTATGTACCAGTGTAGATATAAAGGTTTGTGTTTGTGTGTCTTTGTCACTTTTTGTTTCTATGCATGCCTATGGCAATTAGTGCATTTGTGATTGGATGGTGTGTGTGCCTCTGCCTGTATATGTGTCACTACATCGTTCTCTCTCTCTCTCTCTCTCTCTCTCTCTCTCTCTCTCTCTCTCTCTCTCTCTCTCCCCTTTACTCCCTCCATCCCTCCCACTCCAATTTAATCTCTCTCTCTCTCTCTGTTGCTCTGTCAATGTAGCTTTTGACTCTTTCTAGGATTCTGAACCTGTTTATATCTCTCTCCCTATGTCTATTTTTGCCTCTGTCTCACTGACCCTCCCCAATCTCTCTGTCTTTCTTGCTCTCAATTTCTTTGGTTCAGACTGTTTCTGTCTATTTTTGTTTGTCTTTTTCTCTCTCTCTTCCACTTTCCCAAATCCACATTTCTACATCCAGATTTCCGTTAGCCCAGATAATGGTTCTAGCAGCAGTGGCTGAGATATTGAAACAGCCCCTCAAGGTGGTCTCCAGTCTTTCCTCTGTCCAATCCATGCTCTAGACCAGGAATTTCTAATTCAAAAAGAAATGAGAACCACTACCACATTCATAAGCATACCGATGAACTGAATATCAATAAGCTTTTAAATGGGACCTTGCCAACTTTTTCCTTTCTTTTCCTAAATGTTCCTTTCCCTCTACATTTTAATCAGGTTTGGGCTTCATTGCAACGGGTGGGGGCCACTTTTGGGGCTTCTCCTCTGTGGAAGCAGCCACAAAGATGATGTAAAAGCTCTGATCTGATCACATCATTATTGGCCCAATACCTGCTGCCAAACAGAACACAAACTACTTTGCTGTTGGCCAATCCAAGTCTTGCCCACTCTCTCCGCCTGCTCTCCAGACCTCCTGGACAATGATGCTTTGTATCACTGGCCACAGGGACCTCCTGAACTCCTAATATGATGTGCCTTATCTCCCCAAGAAGCTGGGAAAACTCAGAAGGTCTCTCCCCCATTCTCCTCCCAGCTCTTTGAAACATGAATAAGAAGCCTCCCTGACCACCCCCCACCACCACCACCGTCCCTTGCTTGTGTCCTCCTCCCTTGAAGTCACCTTGAAGGTTCTTATCTTTGCTCAGATGACCCTTGACCCACCAGATTTCCATTCCGTCACTGGATGTTAAGGATTTAACCCTGTGCCTGGTCAGGATCAGGGGCCTCAAAGATGTTTACTAAAGGCTACAAATGGAAAGCAAATGGAGGATGTTTATGGGCTTATGGCCATCTCCTAGACAATGACACCCTCACCTAATGATGGGCTTTGAAGGAAGCAGCCCTACACAACAACAGGGAAGAAGGCTCAAGCTCCCCTTGGCACATCCTCCTGCCAGAGGGATATAAGAGGCCACCAGGATGTTCCACCTTCACACCCAGCCCCACACCTTTCCTTACACCCACACACCCCCCACACACAGCTGCTCTCACTATGGCAGACACCTGCTTTTCCAGGCCCTGCATGCCCACTGCCTCGGCCACCTCGGTCTGCTCCAGTGACATGAGCTGTGGAAGTAACATCTGCTTGCCCAGTTCCTGCATGGGCTCGTCCTGGCAGCCAGATGACTGTCCAGAGAGCTACTGTGAACCTGGATGCTGCGGGTCCTCCTGCTGCCCAGCCCCCTGCTGCCAGTCAGCATCTTGTCTGACCCTTGTGTGCCGCCCGGTCTGCTGCCTGCCCACCTCCTGCCAGTCAACCTGTGGACCCAGCCCCTGCCAGACCACCTGCATCTCCTCCTGCTCACCATCCTGTTGCCAGCAGCCTTGCTGCCAGTCCTCTGGCTGCGGGTCTTCCTGCTGCCAAGCCCCTAGCTGTGCTGCCTCTCCCTGTGCGGTGCAGTCCTGCTGCTGTGCTCCACTCTGCTGCCAGCCCAGCTGCTGCCTGGTCCTGCCCGTGTGCTGCAAGCCCAGCTGCTGTGTGACCACAACCTGTTGTCCGGTCTCCAGCTGCTGCCAGCCCAGCTGCTGCCCCCCGGCCTCTTGCATTTCCCTCCTCTGTCAGCCCGTGTGTGGTTCATCCTCCTGCTGTGTGCCCCTCTCCTGCAAACCCTCTTGCTGCACCACCACGTCCTCCTCCTCTTGCTGCTGCGCCCCCTCCTGCTGTCCGGCCACCACCTGCTGCCGCCCCACCTCCAGTGTGTCCCTCCTCTGCCGGCCCGTCTGCTGCAAACCTGCCTGCTGCACTACCTCCTCTGGCCAAAAGTCTTGCTGTTGACCATAGGTCACTTGTTCTTCTTAAACTCTATCAACCTGCCATTGGCCTCCTGGGTCCATCCACAAACACCAGTCTGAAGAACTGGCCAAAATCACCCTTGAAGAGTCATTCTATCAACTTCCAATTGATCACCTTACCCTCCGACACCCAGATGGAGTCTTCCATAATTCTCCTCCAAACCATTGCTGATCCTGACCTTGACTCCTGTTTCCATGTGGACCCAGCTCAGACAGCATCATCTTGGCACTGCCACAAGATCTCAACCTTTCTCTAGAATCAGTGCATACATGGGCCCCATGAAGGGACCCACCTGGCAATAAACTGCAGCAACTCACCTTCCTGGACTCTCATTTATTCTCTTTCCTTACCCTTGGTGCATTACAGCTAGATAGGGGAGAAAGCACAAGGAGAAAAGGCAGACTGGGAAGACCAGAAGTCCACATGAGATAGTGACTATATGACTACCACACCATGTGCACACCTCTCCATAGTTGAGCTGACCTAAACACTGATCCATCCTTCTCCAACCCACATGGTGCCATGTACAAGCCAATCAGCCTGTCCATGTGGCTACTATTCTCTACACTTAGAGCTCTTCTCCTGATTTATAAATCTGGTCTCATGTGCCCAGGTCAAGGCCAGGATGCCCAGTACACTCTGCCCTGGCATCTCTCTGGAACTTCAGTCTGAGTGCCACCAATATGAGTGACATGAGGAGACTGGCCAGAAAATGGTCTCTTAGTTTGGATACTCCTCCTGGGTCAGAGCCAGGACACCAGGTACACATATAAGAAATGACCATGTTGGAGGGCCTGACTCACAACAGAGCAGTCATGGTACATGGAAGCCCACCTAGAGAAATCCCCTTCCCAAATTGATAGTCATTGGATAGGAACAGCCAATTTTCTGAGGAAAAAATTGTTTTAAATCACTACTGAGAGGAGAAATGCAAATTAAAACAACTCTGAGATACCCCCTTCACCTATTAGTTTGGCTAATATGACAGAAAAAGGAAATGATAAATGTTGGAGGGATCATGGGAAAACTGGGATAGTAATTCACTGTCGCTGCAGTTGTGAACTGTTCCAAGCATTCTGGAAAGCAACTCAGAGATATACCCAAAGGGCAATAAATTTGTACAAACTCTTTGATGCAGCAGTAACAGAACTAGGTCTATAGCCCATAGAGGAAAAAAACAGGGAAAGGACCCACATGTACAAAAAAATCTATAGCAGCTCTTTTTTGTGGTTGCGAAGAATTGGAACTGGCAGGGATGATGCCCATCAACTGGGGAGTAGCTGTACAAATTGTAGTATATGAATGTGATGGAATATTATTGTGCTATAAGGAATGATGAGCAGTTGGATTACAGAAAACTATGAAAGTCTTATATGAACTGATGCATGGTAAAGTGAACAGAACCAGGAGAACAGCAATATTGTTCAATGGGAACTTGTAAATTAATTAGCTCTTCTCAATAAAACAATCAGACTTGTGATGGAAAATACTACCTACATTGAGAGAAAGAACTAAGGAGTTTTATGCTGAGCAAAGCATCGTGTTTTCAGTTCATTCATTTTGGTTTTCTTTTTTTTTCTTTCTTACAGTTTTTCTCTTTTGTTTTGATTTTTCTTTCATAACATGACTATAATATGTTGAACATGAGTGTACTGGCATAATTTATATCAGATTATTTGTTCTCATGGAGAGGCAGAAAGGGAGAGAGGCAGAACAAATGTGGAACTCAAAATATTACAAAAACTGAATCTCCTCTAGTTCTGTAAGTAGAAGTAAGTAAACAAGCAGAAAGAATTTACAGAACTTGCATTGTAGCAGACTTCCAGGGTGGAGCCAAGATGGGGACATGCCACCCCCCAGGGGGATTTTCCCTACACAAAGCTGAATGAAACCTCTGCACTGACAAAGTTATAGATCCCACCAAGAAAAAGACAAGATCCAAAGAAGTTTTCAATGGTAGTCATGGTGGAGGATGTTCAATGAAGGTCTATCTCTTTGGGGGGAAGGGGAAGTAAAGCCCAGTGAGGTCAGAGAGCAGGAAAAGCTAGTGGAAGGCTTTTAACTACAGTGCAGTACAGGTCCTGACAGCCTATTAACAGCAAAAGGTCCTGGCAGTTAGGTAGCAAGCCATCAGGGAAGGTCCCAACCCCAAACAAAGTCTGAACCCTGGGAACACCAGGGCACAAGACACGACTTGGATGGGAACAAATCACTGCATAGGCAGAACCTGGACATAAAAGAGGAAGTAAATCTCTGCAAAGGCAAGACCTGGACTGAAAAGGTGACATCTTGACCAATGACAAGTCAGAGATCAACTCCCAGTCCCAGCATTAAAAAACACAGCTCTATACTCCCTATGCCCCAGAATTAGAGCTCAGACATTTGAAGATGAGCAAAAAACCTAAAAAGGTGCTCACTGTAGAAAGCTATTCTGTAGATGAAGATGGTAACAGTGAAAAATTACTCATGGGGTAGTCTCAAAAGAGTCTATGAATTGGACTCAAATCCAAAAGCTCATAGAAGAGCATTAAAAAAAGAATTTAAAAGCCGAATAAGAGAGGAAGAAGAAAATAGAAAAAAGAAATGATAGTCATGATGAAAATATGAAAAAACTGACCAAAGAAATCAACTTCTTTAAAAGTTAAAATAGCCAACTGGAAAAAGAATGTAACTCTTCAAAAAAAAAATGAATCAACCAACTGGAAAAGGAAACACAAAAGTTAATTGAAGAAAATAAAACCTAAAAATATGAATTGAACAAATAGAAACCAATAAATCTATGAGACTACAAGATTCCATCAACCAAAATTAAAAGGCTGAGAAAATTGAAGAATTCATAAAGTACCTTTTAGGAAAAAACAAACAACTTGGAAAATAGATCCAGGAGAGAGATGTTACGAATCATTGGACTACTAGAAAGCTTAGATCATAAAAAAGAACCTGGAAAACACCTTTCAGGAAATTATCAGGGAAAATTGTTCAAATCTGCTAGAACAAGAAGACAAAAATAGCCAAAAGGATACACAGAACTCCTCCAGAAAGAGACCCCAGAAGGCTATTGTAGTCAAATTCCAGAATTATCAAATAAAGGAGAAAATACTGCAAGTAGCAAAAAAGGAAACAATTTAAATACAAAGGAAACATAATCAAACTTACATAGGACTTATCAGCTTCAACACTATAGGACCAGAGGACCTGGAATACCATATATTGGAGGGCAAAGGACCCTGAATTACAAGCAAGAATTGACTGACTTGAAAAATTCAGTATATAGTGTCAGGGGAAAAGATGATTGTTCAATGAAATAGAAGACTTCCAACAAAAAAAAATGAATGTTTTTATCTTATCTCTAATTGGAAAAAACAGAAATTAAAATTTAAAAATAAGTAAGGTCATGCCCAACAATGAAGCACCTTCTTGAACTATCTATTCAACCAGGGTTTAGGTAATTCACTATCAGCGTCACCAGGACAATATAGCCCCAAATCATATTGGGGCTGAACATAAACTAGCTGAAATCTCAGGACTGTGAAAAGTTCCAAGGAAGCCTCTATGCGCCAAAATAGAGAAGGAAATCAGAAGGGGAAGTATCCCCTACATTCCATCTGGCCAGGTCCCTTTGGAGGGAGATGATAAACCTCACTGACTGAGGACACCTACACAGGAACACACAGACTTGCTCCTCCATCCTTCATGATGACTCTGACTTTCCCTTGCAGGGAGAACAATTGTGACTTGTGAAAACCAGTGTCCTCAACAAGGGCACCAAAAATGCTCTTTTCAACGGGCCTAGGAAGGAGAGAGTAGTTTCTTTTATTAAGGCCACATATTTAAATGTCTTTGTTTGTCCCCCAGAACCAAGCTGGGAGGAAGTCAGACTTTGGAAGGAAGGGTCTTTGCAGACACTTCTAAGGGAGGACTCAACAACTGTAGCAGGGATAGGGAAGGACATCAGGTAGAAAGAGAAGAAGTTTCTTGTTTTTTGTCACCAAGAGAAGAACATGGAAGGATCAGAGAGGTGGGGGAGCTGCAGGTGCTGCCGAGCTTGAGGATATTCTATCAAAGGGATCAAAGCTGCCCCTCACTGGAATGTGGGAACTTCTGCACCCCCGAAAGCCAAGGCACATCAAAGCCCATGGAACTCAAAGGCAGTTGGAGGGGTGACCCAGCAGAACCATTCAGGAAATATTCCTGTCTACCAGAGGCTGGTAAGTGTGTAACATCAAAAGAGAACATCACAGTGACTGCCCTCAAGGACTTTGCATCCTACCGGCAGAAACAAGATGAAGATGAACAAGAAGAAACAAAACCATGTCAGGGGACAGAAAGCATTAAAATCTGTAGGAATCTTGCTGGTGGTGGCTGTATACATCATAATCGAAGATGACCATGACATCAAATGAACGATGGCATGACTTTCACATTATGTTTATTGGAGTCCTGGGAATATTGTTCAAAGATACCCTTTTCACTCCCATTTCCAGAATCTTTTTCCTTCTTGGCTTGATTTGATAAAAAGCAGTACTTTTGGTGATGTCTGGATGCTATGGGACTGCTTGGTCTTATGGTTATAGTTCCCTCCCATAACAGTGCAGCATCTTGGCACTCTGGCCATGCTAGGCAGAAGACCACCCTGGTGATTTTTTGGTTAGAACTTTGGTGACCAGAGATAACTATGGTCTAACTGCCAGAAAGATGATAGAAATTTCCAATCTACTCTGCAACCATACTCTCCCTGGAATCCAAAACTTTGGTTTCCCAGATGCTAATTGGCTGGAATAACAACACCAGATGGCTAGTTGGCATCTTTTATGATCAAAACTATGACAATATCTGATTATCTATGAACTTCTGACTTTGATTCTTGATTAATGAAGACATTCTTGGCAAATGGTTTCACTCTGGTCCATCTTGTCACGGTCTAAGAATTTCACCTCTGGCAATCTAATAGGAATGCCCCCTGGCATCCCTCTTAATCTTGATTCCAGTGCTACAGGAAAAGCTTCGAGTTAAATGTGATAAAGGAGGTGGCCTCAGAGAAGGCAAGGGACTCAAAGATGTCTCCTTCTAGGATTGGGAGAGTGCCTGGGCAAAGGCACTGAGGGGGCAGATGGTCTGTGGGAATCCTCTGAAGCTGAGATGCCTCAAGGATGAATGAAATCTCTGCTGCATATGCCAACTTTGATCCAACAATTAGCACTAAGAAGACACAGGTCCTGGATCAGTCAGAGTCAGACTGTCCATAAGTGTAAGGAGTGGTTACAGCAAATGGAGAAGTTTTGAATGCTGTGGACAAGTTCACGTCGTTTGGCAGTATACTTTCCAGAGATGTACACAATGATACCCAGATTGACACAGGCACTACCAAAACTAGCTGACAGGAGTCTCCAAGGAAAGTATGGGAGAAAAGAGGTATGAGACTAACCTGAAGGTCTAGAAAGCCATGGTGCTGGCCTCATTGGAGGATTCCTCTGATCCTGAACCAATCACCCAGTGCCAACCCAGGAAACTGAATCACTTCCAATTGAATTGTCCTTTGACGATTCCACAGAAGCACTAGCAAGACATCTGCCACTGCAGTCCGGTGTCCAGCCAAACTACCCAAACTTTCAAACATTGCTCCACAGAGCAAAACTTTGATGGACCGGTCACACTGGGCAAATGTCAAAAAGACTATTTTGTAGAGATCTCCCACAAGGCAAGAACTGAAGGGGGTGGGAAGGATCAGAAATAACAATACTAGGACACTCTCTCAAGGTTTCACTTAAGAACTCTTTAATTTTCTGTGCACCAAGGGACACGCTGGCACAGGACTGCCTGGCTTGGCCTGCCCTCTTCAGAGAGGTGCTGTACCCTATGAGTGAAGCAGGGTGGAAACAGTACAAAGGAAGAGTGAGATATGTAAGTTTGGAAGAGCATGCTCTAGGCTGTTCACATGACTTTATTTGTGTCCATCCTATGGTAGAGCACTCTGAGTTCATATTGTTCTGATCAACCACACTTGGACGCCCTTTAATTTCTCCCCAACACAGTGCTATCCTCTTGGTCTCTTCCAGAAGGAAGGACAACACCCCATAACACATAGCAGGCAGCATGGGAGTCAGTTCTTGGTCCTGGATTCCATTTATCTTGGGGTTTCCTTACCTAGAAATGGCAGTGTATTATTTAGGGCCAGGAAGAGGAGAAGACTCTGCCTTAGTGCCAGCTCTTCCTCCCAAAGCACTGGGGTATTTTACCACAACATGTAAGTGATTAGTATCTTCTTATCCCAGAGCATCATACCTGCAGAGGGGAACATTGCTCATCCCTCTCCACAGCACTTCTGATCCCTCCTGGGACTTATTAGGATGAGCTCCCAACCCCACAGCCTGGAATACCAAGCTTCCCTTCCCTTGTTATGGAAGAAATGTTCAGTAAATATGTGGGTCTCGTTAGCTATGAAAAGACCAAGAATTGCCATGAGACCAGGAAGGTGGGGCTTCCTGTTGTAAGGACTCACCCCAAAGCCTCAGGATTGGCTTAGAAGGAAGAAGGAGCAATGAATATGGAGACAGAATTAAACAAGGGGGACAGTGGCCTCTAAGGAGACTCCAATTACTCTCAACCCTCCAAAGAAAAGTTGTGAGGGTCTAATAAACACTAAGAGGCAACTATAGGAGGGAAGTGGAACAAAGTGTTTGGGAGGCAAAAGAGTGGGAGAAACAAGAAGAAAGAAAATAGTCACTGTTTGGTATGGTAGACACACACATATACACATGCAAACATACACACACACACATGCACACAGTATACAGAGGGGTATAAAAGCCTTGTTCAAGGGAAAGGAGCTTCCCAAGGCCACATCTCCTCCTCTACTCCTCTCCCAAAGGAACCACTCACCCTAACCATGTGCCACACCAGCTGCTCCACTGGCTGCCAGTCAACCTGCTCAGTGCCAGTCTTCTGTATCCATCCTTGCTGCCGCTCAGCCTCCTGTGTGGCCCTGCTCTGCCACCCAGCTTGCCCTGTGGTGACCAGCTGCCAGACAGTTTGTGGAATTGGCAGCTGCTCCCCCTGCTGCTGTGGTGGCAGCCCCTGCCCATCCCCCT
Organism: Macrotis lagotis; assembly: GCF_037893015.1. Taxonomy (NCBI): domain Eukaryota; kingdom Metazoa; phylum Chordata; class Mammalia; order Peramelemorphia; family Peramelidae; genus Macrotis; species Macrotis lagotis. The sequence continues at coordinate 273,193,331 of NC_133662.1, read as the reverse complement.
GCTGCCAGGCTGGTCCCTGTAACCTTGTCTGTATGTCTAGCCCCTGACCATCCACCTGATGCATCAGCTCCTGCCAATCTTCCTGCTGTGTGCCAGTCTGATGCAAACCTGCTCTGTGTGTGTCCATGTGCTGCAAGCCTGTGGTATGTGCGGTGCCCTCCTGCCAGGCCTCCTTCTGCTAACCAGCCTCATGCACCTCCCTGCTCTGTGGATCCTCCTGTACTCCCTCCTGCTGCTGAGAACGTCTTCTCTAAGTTCATTTGAGAGGAACAGGGAAAAATCCACGTCTCATATCACCATGGTCATGGTCATCTGCCCTTCCTACAACCCACAGCTTGGAATCCAGTGATGGTTCTGCTCTGCCTCATCAGTCGTGAGACCTGGACTAGGTCACTGTTGCCAGAAATCACCTGGGCCTCATCATGCCCCATGGACTCCGCCATGGAGCAGCAGACCCCATTCCCATAAGGAACCTACTAGATTCCCTCCCAGGAAGATCTGACACACCAGGGCCTGGCTTTCCTCATTGTCCCTCCTTGCCTTGAGAACACTCCAGCTTCATCCACAGCAGTCAACATGCAGCAAAGGAGACACTTCTAAAAATCATTTGTTCCGTCTCTTTTTTGAAGCCTGGTAATTCAGGGGGGGTGACCTGTAGCATAGAGGGGAAAGAAGGAGTTTTCCACAATTTGGTGGGATATGTCATAGTCCAAGAGGATCAGAATAGACCCATGGGCACCTGGAAGGGATTTGACTAATTGGCATTGAAGGCTTTCCTCAGCTTCAGAATCCCCTAGGAGGAGAGCTAGGTGGCAAAGGATCAAACTCCTCCCAATGTCTTTCTTTGTTGGGGACAGAGACTGGGCTACTGAGGCATCCCACTTTGCTTCTGCTGCTCTGGCAGGTTTCACCTCTACAGCACCAGATGCCACAACAAAAAACCCTCCCCCTAACTGACCCCTCTCCCTTACTGACCTGTCTTCTCCCAGTAGAATGTACCTGGAGGGCAGGGACTGTCTTTTGTCATTGTTTCCCCAGCTTGGTCCAGAGTAGGTCCTTCATAAACGTGGCCTGGATTGGCAGGAAGCTTCCTCAGGGGTCACTGCCTGGTAGGGCCCAGGCTAAAGAGGGAAGACAACCAGCTATGATTGAGGGCATGTTCCAGCCCCTGTGGGTTTGGCGGGGAGAGACCAGGATGTTCCTCATGTAGCTTCTGGGAGGAAGATGTTGGTGCATCAGGGCCAGTGAGAAGAGAAGTGAGAGTCCTGGGGGCCCTGTGCAGGACAATAGGGGGAAGTGGGGGGAGGCAGAGTGTGGGGGTGTCTATGTGACTGTGAGGGTACATATATGTGTGCATGTGTGCAAGTCTGTGTGTCTCTGTGCATGTCTGTGTGGGACAAGAGTGTCGGGGTGTTTTTAGTGTTTCTAGAGGTGCCATTTTGTGCATATGTTTGTAAATGTGGGTCTGTAGCCAGGTGTGGCTGCATGTATGTATGTGTGCATCTCTAGGTACACGTCAGTGTGTCTCTGTTTGTGTGAGGGAAGCCTGGATTTGTACAGCTCTGGTGACCCAAGTCTGCATGTGTGCTCCTTTGTCCCTGCAAACATGTGTCTATGTAGGTGTGTGTTTGTGGCATGTGGGAGTTAGTGCATTTGAAACTGGATGGTCTGTGGGCCTCTACCTGCCTGTGTGGAGGGCTCTACGTCTTTCTGTCTCTGTCTCTGTTTCCCTGTCTGACTGTGTCTGTGTCTCTGTTTTCCTCTCTCTCTCTCTCTCTCTCTCTCTCTCTCTCTCTCTCTCTCCCTCCCTCCCTCCCTCCCTCTCACTCCAATCACATCTATCTGTTGCTCTGGCAACATGGCTCTTCTTCTCTTTCTGTCTCACTGAGACTTTCTATCTCTCCACCTCTCTTTCTCTGTTTCACTGTCCCTCCCCAGTCTCTCTATGTCTTTCTCCCCATTTCTTTGGCTCAGATTGCTTCTGTCTCTCTGTCTCTGTCTTTCCATCTTCCTCTTTCTCTGTCTCTCTTCCACTCTCCCAAATCCACAAGTTTCTACACCCAGATTTTGATTAGCCCAGATAATGGCTCCATCACCAGCAGCTGGAACAATGAAGTAGCCCCTCAGGAAGGTCTTCAGTCTTTCCTCTTTCAGATCAGGAATTTCTAACATAAATGGGAATGAGGACCACTAACACATACACAAGCATCCATATGGACTGAATATTAACAAGCTCTATGATGGGACATTGTCAACTTTTTTCTGTATTTTTATTTCTTTTCCTAAATGTTACCCTCCCCATACATTTTAATCTGATTTTGGCTCCACTGAGGCAGATCAAGGCCATTCTTTTGGCTCCTTCTCTATGGAAGAAGTCTCAATGTCTATCCAAAAGCTCCAGTTTGATCACATCATTCATGGCCCAAAGATCCGCTGTCAAACAGAACACAAACTACTTTGCTGTTGGCCAAGCCCAGTCCCATCCAATCCCTCCCCCACTCTCCACACCTCCTGGACAATGCTACTTGGTGTCACTGGTACCTCTGGCCACATGGGCCTCCTGGTGAACCAACGTGATACTCCCTGTCTCTCCAAGCATCTGGGAAGACTCACAGTGCCCCTCCTACACCTTCTCCTCAGCTCCATGATCTCCCAGTTTGGACCCTGGACTAGATGTCTCCCTGACCTTCCTTGCCAGTGTTGTTCTCCCCTGAAATCACCTAGAAGTTCCTGGTTTCCGCTCAGGTGACCCTTAATGCACCAGCTTTCCCTTCTGTCCTGGATGCTCAGGCCTTAGCCCTGTGTCTGGTCAGGAGCAGGGATCTCAGACATGTTTATTAAACGGTGGAAACTGAAGCCAAATGGAGGATGTTTATGGACCACTGGCCACCTACTGGACAATGGCACCATCGATAATGGACTATGAAGGAAGCAGCCCCCGTAGAACAAGAGGGAAGAAGACTCAGTCTCACCTTGGCACATCCTCCTGCCAGAGGGATATAAGAGGCCACCAGGCTGTGCCACCTTCACCCCCAGCCCTACACCTTCCCTCACACCCTAACCCCCCCCCACACAGCTGCTCCCACCATAGCAGACTCCTGCTTTTCCAGGCCCTGCATGCCCACAGCCTCGGCCGCCTCGGTCTGCTCCAGTAATGTGAGCTGTGGCAGCAACGTCTGCTTACCCAGTTCCTGCACGGGCTCATCCTGGCAGCTGGACAACTGCCCAGAGAGCTACTGTGAACCCGGCTGCTGTGGGCCCTCCTGCTGCCCGGCCCCCTGCTGCCTGCCGGCCTCCTGCCTGACCCTTGTGTGCCGCCCAGTCTGCTGCCTGCGCACCTCCTGCCAGCCTGTGGACTCAGCCCCTGCCAGGCCACCTGAACCTCCTCCTGCTTACCAGCTTGCTGCCAGCAGTCTTGCTGCCAGTCCTCTGGCTGCAGGTCTTCCAGCTGCCAGCAGTCCTGCTGCCAAGCCCCTAGCTGCACTGCCTCTCCCTGTGCGGTGCAGTCCTGCTGCTGTGCCCCACTCTGCTGCCAGCCCAGCTGCTGCCTGGCCCTGCCCGTGTGCTGCAAGCCCAGCTGCTGTGTGACCACAGCCTGTTGTCTGGCCTCCAGCTGCTGCCAGCCCAGTTGCTGCTGCCCGGCCTCCTGCTGTGTGACCCTCTGCTGGCCCGTGTGTGGTCCACCCCCCTGCTGTGTGACCCTCTCCTACAAACCCTCTTGCTGCTGCGCCCCCTCCTGCTGTCCGGCCTCCACCTGCTGCCGCCCCACCTTCAGTGCGTCCTGTCTCCGCCAGCCTGTCTGCTGCAAACCTGCCTGCTGCACCACCTCCTGTGATCACAGGTCACTTGTTCCTCTTAAACTCTATTAACCTTCTGTTGGCCTCCAGGGTCCATCCCACAGACACCAGGCTAAACAATTGTCCAACATGATCCCAAAGGCATTCAGGCCACCAAAGTCCAAGTGACCACCTCACTTGTGCAGCACAGGTAGGGTCTCCCACAAAGTTCCTCCAAAACATGGCTGACCCTGGTCTTCGCTCCTGTTTCCACATTGACCCAGTTCAACCTGCACTATCCTGGTATTGCCGTCTGATCTCAACCTCATCCTTATTCAGGGATGTCCTCATGCAGGAACCTACCTGGCAATAAACTGCATCAGTTCACCTTCCTGGACTCCCACTCGCTCTCTTTCCTTATCCTGAGTCCATTACAGTCTGAGGGCAGGGGAGGAGCACAAGTCACAAGGACCACAGAAGACAGCCTGGGTAGATCTGAGGGTCACATGAGATAGGGATTGAATGACAATCTTACTATGTACATACCTCTCCATGGTCAAGCTGACCTAAGTACCAATTCATCCCTGTCCAATCCATCCTGTGACATATGCACACTTATCAACCTGCCCACCTGGCTAGGATTCTCTTCCCTTAGAACTCTTCCCCTGCTTTATAAATCTGATCTCATTGTGTCCAATTCAGGAGCAGGATGCCCAATACACTCTGCCTGTCATCTCTCTGGAGCCTCAGTCTATGTGCCACCACTTCACCAGGAGAGTGGTCTAAGGAGAATGGCCAGAAATGTTCTCCTGGTTTGAACAGCACCTTACTACTCCTAGGCCAGAGCCAGGACACCAAGGAAACATGTAAGAATGACCGTGTTGGGTGGTCTGACTCACAGCAGGGCAGCCATGGCACATGGGAGCCTACCTGGAGAGGTGCCCTTTGCAGGCAGTCCCTGCATACCCAGCATTCAGGCAACCTCCAGGACCCTTTGCTCTACCAGAGCCCAAACAACTCACCATCAACATCACCAGGACAATAAAGCCCTAAACCATTCTGGGGCTGATTTTGAGCTAGTGGACATCTCAGGGACATGACCGTTCCAAAGGAACCCTCTGTGTGCAGAAACAGAAAGTCAGAGGGGGAAGGAGGAGCTATCTTCCATAGGGAAGGTCAAGGTGGATGGAGATGTCAAATTCCACTGACCACATATCTCCATATAAACACAAGGACTTGTCCTTCCATGTACTTTCTAGAGATGTACATAGTCTTACCAAGCTTGACACAGGCACTGCCAAAACTAGTTCACTGTTTAGGAGTCTCCAAGGAAAGTGTGCGAGAAAAGAGATATTAGACTGATTACCAACCTGAAGGTCTAGAGCCATTGTGCTGATCTCATTGATGGATTCCTATGACACCAAGCCAATCTCCCAGTACCAAGCCAGACAACTGAATCATTTCCAATTGAATTCTTTGATGAAGATTCTGAAGAATGACTTGCAAGACAGGAACACAGACACTGTGGTCCTTTCTCCAGCTAAACTGCCAAACATTGAAACATTGTGCCATAGAGCACAACTCCAATGGACTGGTCACAATGTTCAAATGCCAAAAAGACTATTTTATGGAGAACTCACACAAGACAAAAGCTCAATATGGGGGAGAAATTAGAAAAAAGTGATACAAGGATACTCTCTGAAGGTCTCTCTTAAGAACTCTGGAACTGGGCAGCAAGATGGCAAGTCAATAGAGCACCAGCCTTGGAGTCAGGAGAACCTAGGCTCAAATCTGGCCTCAGACCCTTAATAATTGCCTAGTTGTGTGACCTTGGCCAAGCCACTTAACCCCATTAAATTAAAAAAAAGAACTCTAGAATTGATATGTGCAATATAGGATCACCTGGCATGGCCTGCCCTTTTAAGAGAGGGTACTGTGCTCTATTACTGAAACAGGGATAGGAATAACTCAAAGAAAAGTGAGATGTAGGCATTTAGAGTAGTCACTCCAGATGTCCACAAGGCCTATTTGTGTTGACCTGGAGAAGAGTATTCTGAAGGTGTATTGGTCTGATCATCCGGGGCCAGACACTTTCACTTCTCTCCAAGTCTGCAATGTCCAACAACCAACAAATCTAGAAAAAGCTGACTGAAGCAGAATATGACAAGTAAGAGGGAATGAGGCTGGAAAGTGGAGAGGGCATAGCTTATGACACTTTAAAATATGCCTTCTGTCAGAGGTCACTGAAGCAAAGGAGCTAGTGTTTGGGTGCTGGATTCCATTTATCATGGGGTCTCCAAAAATAGAAATGGCACTTCTTTCATTTAGAACTGGGAAAATATCTTTGTTTTAAAAAGAGAGCGATCAATTGATTTCAAAGTCCATGGGAGTCTATTACATGTTGGTTTTTGTGAGGTCATTGGGGTGGGTGAAGTTGGTATATCCCTAAGGTGAGGAGGGGCACTGAGGAAAGCCAGGCCCTGGTATGTTAGGATCTCTGTAGAAGGAAGTCTGGAATATTCCATTTGGGAATGGGGGCTGGTGTTCCATAGTGGAGTCCATGACAACAGTGATCTGGCCCAGGTCTCATGACTGGTGAGTCAAAGCAGGACCATCATTGAACCCCTTGTCCCTAGAGCCAGTTCTCCCTCTGGAAGCACTGAGAAGAGTCTATATAGAGAGCAAATAAGTGACCATTGTCTTCTCTTAGTCCAGAGCATCATCATTATCTCTCTCCTCAGCACTTCTGAACCCTCTGTGGGCCTTATTACAATGAGCTCCAAACCCCACAGCCTGGAGACCAAGCTCCTCTTCCCTTGTTATGGAATAAATCTTAGATAACTATTTGGGTCTCAATGGCTGTGGAGAGACCAGGAAGGTCAGGGCTTTCTGCTTTAAAGACTCACCCCAAAACCTTGGGTTTGGTTTAGAAGGAAGGAGGAATGAAAATGTAGACACAGTTGAACCAAGGGGACTGTGGCCTCTAAGTAGATTCCAATTACTCTCAAGCCCCCAGGGAACACATGTGAGGGTCAAAGAAACACTGACAAGGATCTACAGAGAAGTTTAAAAAGCTGCTTGTGAGAGGAAAGGTTAGGACAAACAACAAGAGAACGACCCGTTTGTTGTGGTAGACACACACACACTCATGCCACTCTACAGAGGGGTATAAAAGCCTTCTTGGGGGAAAGGAGCTATCCAAGGTCACCTCTCCTTCTCTGCTCCTCTCCCAAAGAAACCACCTATCCCAGCCACCATGTGCCACACCAGCTGCTCCACTGGTTGCCAGTCAACCTGCGCAGTGTCTGTCCTTCCTGCCATCCAGCCTCCTGTGTGACCCTGCTCTGCCGCCCAGCATGTCCTATGGTGACCAGCTGCCAGGCCATCTGTGGAGCTGGCAGTTGCTCCCCTTGTGGTTGTGGCAGCAGCTCCTGCCCATCCCTTTGCTGCCAGGCTGGTCCCTGTAGCCCTGTCTGTGCGTCCAGCCCCTGCCAGTCTGCCTGCTGCACGCCAGTCTGCTGCAAACCTGCTCTGTGTGTGCCCATGTGCTTCAAACCTGTGGCCTGTGGGGTGCCCTCCTGCCAGGCTTCCTGCTGCCAGCCAGTCTCCTGTACCTCCCTGCTCTGTGGCCCCTCCTGTACCCCCTCCTGCAGCTGAGCATGTCTTCTCCCAGTTCACTTGAGAGGACGGTGGAAGAATCTACTTTCTAGATCACTGTGATCAGGGCCACCTGTCACTGAGCAAGGTCCTCCTCATTTCCCACAGCTTGGAGTCTAGCGATGGTTCTGCTCTGACTCACCAGCCATGAGCCCCAGGCTAGGTCACTGTTGCCAGAAACCACCTGGGTCTCATCATTTCCCACAGACTCCATCCTAGAATAGCAGCCCTCATTTCCAAAAGGAACATTCCAGACTTCCTTCCAGGGAGATCCTGGCACACCAAGGTCTGGCTTTCCTCATTGCCCCTCCTAGCCTTGGGGACACACCAGCTTCACCCACCCCAGTGACCTCCCAAAAATCAACATATAATAAACACATGGACTTGGAAAACAATCGGCATCTCTTTTTTGAAGACTGGGGGTTCAGGGGGTGGCCTGTGGCTCAAAGGGAAAAGAAGGAATTTCCATCACTTTTTCTGGGAAAATGTCATGGTCCAACAGGGTCAGGACAGACCACTGACAACTGAAAGGGATTTAATGGCCAATTAAGGTTTTCTTCAGCTTCAGAGTCCCCTGGGGAGGACTGAGAGGCAGAAAATCAAACTCTTCCAAAAGTCTTCCTTTCTTGGGGGTAGAGACCGGGCTCTGCAAATTGCATCTGCTGCTCTGATGGGGTTCTCCTACCAGGACAAGACACCACAGCAAATGGTTCCCCCAGTTTACCCCCCTCCCATCCTGAGTCTGTTGTCTCTTCCCAGGGGGAATGTAAACTCCTGAAGGGCAGGGACTGTCTTTTGTCATTAGTTGTTTCCCCAGCTTGGCCCAGAGTAACTCCTTCATAAATGTGGCCTGGATTGGCAGGAGGAAGCTTCCTTGGGGTCACTGCCTGGGGGGTGGCTCTGGCTAACAAGGGAAGACAACCAGCTATGCCCGAGGGCAGGTTCCAGTCCCTGTGGATTTAGTGGGGAGAGTCCAGGGTGTTCCTCATGCAGTTTCTGGGAGGAAGATATTGGTGCTGGGGACCCTGTGCAGGAGAACAGGGGGGAAGTCCTGGACTGGGGGGGGGCGATGGAGTTAGGGTTACTGTGTGTGTGTGTCTGTGTGTTTGTGTACATCTGTGTGTTTTTGTGGATGTGAGTCAGCCTTTGAGAGACTCGGTGTCTGTGAGTGCATGTTTGAGTAGGCATTTGTGGGTTTATATGCCTGTTTTTGTGCATGGATGTATATGTGTGTCTGTGGATGTGTGTGCATGTTATGTGTGTGGGAGTCTGTGTGTCTTTGTATATGTGTGTACCCATGGGGCATAAACATGTGTGCCTGTGTGAATATGCTGTGATTGTGTTTCTATCTTTGTCTCTGCGTGCATTCATGCACCTGTGTGTTTGTGAGTGCCATGTGGATGCGTGCATATGTCTCTCCATCTTTCCTGTCTCTCTCTAGGTCTCCCACTCCCTCTCCATCTCTCTACCTCTGTTGCATTGTCAATATGGCTCTTTGTCTTTCTATATCTCTCTCAGCCTCTTTCTCCCCATTTGTATCTCTCTGCAATGCTTTCTGTCTTTATCTCTTTTTGTCTCTGCCTCACAGTACCTCCCCTACCACTCCCACCTTTTATTCTCTCTCTCTCTCTCTCTCTCTCTCTCTCTCTCTCTCTCTCTCTCTCTCGTCTCTCTCTCTCTGTGTCTCTCTCCCTTCCCCCCCTTCTCTCTCTCTCTGTGTCTGTCTCTCTCTCTTTGTCTCTCTCCCTCCACCCTCCCTCCCATTTCCTTCTCTATATGCATATTCCCAGGAACCCACCTAGCAGCTACATCAAAAACATCCAGAACAGTGAAGTGGCCCCTCTAGGTCTCCAGTCTTCTTTCAAATTCTTCCAATAGAGCAGGGATTTCTTTTTTAAATTAAGAAAGATTTTCTTTATTTTGAGTTTTACAATTTTTCCCCTAATCTTGCTCCCCCACCGCCAGGCAGTCTATTTGTTTTTACATTGTTTCCATGGTGGACATTGATCTCAGTTGAATGTGATGAGAGAGAAATCAGATCCTTCAAAGTATAAGAGATAGCAAAATTACATAATGAGATAATGCTATTTTTTTAAAAAATTAAAGGTAATAGTCCTTGGTCTTTGTTCAAACTCCCCAGTTCTTTCTCTGGATGCAGATGGTATTCTCCATTGCAGACAGCCCCAAGCTGTCTCTGGTTGTTGCACCAATGGAATGAGCGAGTCCATCAAGCTTGATCATCACCCCCATGTTGCTGTTAGGATGTACAATGGTTTTCCTGGTTCTGCTCATCTCACTCAGCAGCAGTTCATGCAAATCCCTCCAGGCTTCCCTGAATTCCCATCCCTCCTGGTTTCTAATAGAACAATAGTGTTTCATCACATACATAGACCACAGTTTGTTTAGCCATTCCCCAATTGAAGGACATTCACTCAATCTCCCATTCTTTGCCACCACAAACAGGGCTGCTATGAATATTTTTGTCCAAGTGATATTTTTCCCCTTTTTCATAATTAGAACGAGAATTTCTAACTCAAAAAATGGAGGCCACTAATATATATATATATATATATATATATATACACACATATAAAAGCATCCCAGTTGGTCGACTATCAACAAGGGTTAAAATGGGACATTTACAACTATTTTGCTGTATTCGTATTTCTTTATTGGTTCCCCATGTACATTTTAATCTGGGCCAGTCACCCACGGCACTGTAGGGGATCACTTTTTGACTTCTCCTTTGTGGAAGAGCCACAAGGGCGATCCAAAATCTCCAGTCTGATCACATCACTTTTTGAGCGAAGTACCTACTGCCAAACAGAACACAAACTACTTTGCTGTTGACTGATGCCAGCCTTGCCCACTCTCTCCCCATACTCTCCAGACCTCCAGGACAATGCTGCTTGGTGTCACGGACATCTCTGGCCAGACCAGCCTCCTGGCCTCCCAACATGATGAACCCTGATGCCCCAGCGAGTGGGAAGGCTCTGAAGGCCCCTCCCTCATCCTCCTCTTAGTCCCAGGATCTCCAGTTTAAACTTTGAACAAGAAGCCTCCCTGACCCCACTTGTCAGTGTTCTCCTCTGAATCACCCTGCAGATTCTTGTCTCTGCTCAGCTGACTCTCAGCCCATCAGTTTGCCCCTCACTCACTGGAAATTCAGGTCTTAGTATCTGACCAGGAGCAGGGGACTCATGGATGTTTATTAAAGAGTGGAAATAGAAACTGAATTGAGGATACTAATGGGCCTCTGGCCATCTCGTGGACAGTAGCACCCTGACCTAATGAAAGGCTCTGAGGGAAGCAGCCCAGGACAACAACAAGGAAGGAGGCTCAGGCTCCCCTTGGCACATTCTCCTACCAGAAGGATATAAGAGCCTGCCAGGCTGTGCCACCTTCACCCCAGTCCCACCTCTCTCTCTCTCTCTCTCTCTCTCTCTCTCTCTCTCTCTCTCACACACACACACACACACACACACACACACACACACACAGCTGCTCCCACCATGGCACACACCTGCTTTTCCAGGCCCTGCGTGCCCACAGCCTCAGCCACCTCGGTCTGCTCCAGTGACATGAGCTGTGGTGGCAATGTCTGCTTGCCCAGTTCCTGCACAGGCTCATCCTGGCAGCAAGATGACTGCCCAGAGAGCTGCTGTGAACCCGGCTGCTGTGGGCCCTCCTGCTGCCCAACCCCCTGCTGCCTGCCAGCATCCTGCCTGACCCTCATGTGCCGCCCAGTCTGCTGCCTGCCCACCTCCTGCCAGTCAACCTGTGGATCCAACCCCTGCCAGGCCACCTGCACCTCCTCCTGTTCACCAGCCTGCTGCCAGCAGTCTTGCTGCCAGTCCTCTGGCTGTGGGTCTCCCTGCTGCCAGCAGTCCTGCTGCCAAGCCCCCAGCTGTGCTGCCTCTCCCTGTGTGGTGCAGTCCTGCTGCTGTGCCCCACTCTGCTGCCAGCCCAGCTGCTGCCTGGCCCTGCCCGTGTGCTGCAAGCCCAGCTGCTGTGTGACCACAGCCTGTTGTCCGGCCTCCAGCTGCTGCCGCCCGGCCTCCTGCATCTCCCTCCTCTGCCGGCCCCTGTGTGGTTCATCCCCCTGCTGTGTGCCCCTCTCCTGCAAACCCTCTTGCTGCACCACCACATCCTCCTCCTCTTGCTGCTGCGCCCCGTCCTGCTGTCCGGCCTCTACCCGCTGCCGCCCCACCTCCAGTGTGTCCCTCCTCTGCCGGCCCGTCTGCTGCAAACCTGCTTGTTGACCCCAGGTCACTCCTTCTCAAACCCTACCAACCTGCCATCGGCTTCCCGGGTCCATCCACAAACACCAGGAAGAACAACTGGTCAAAATCAACCTGGAAGATAGTCTTTTCACAATCTCCAATTGATCACCCCAACTTTACTGCCAAGGTCAGGGTCTCTCACAAAGCTCCTCCAAACCATGACTGACCCCAGCCTTAGTTCCTGTTTCCACATTGACCCAGCTCAACCTTCACTATCCTGGCACTTCTACCAGATCTCAGCCTCTCTCTAGGATCAAAGTATGCAGGGATAGCCCCATGCAGGAACCCACCTGGCAATAAACTGCATCAACTCACCTGGACTCTCACTTGCTCTCTTTCCTTATCCTGGGACCATTACAGTAGGGTATGGGGAAATGCACAAGGACCAGAGAAGGCAGCCTAGGAAGATCAGAAGGCCACATGAGATACTGATGGAATGACCATACACACATCACCATGATCAAGCTAATCTAAGCTCTGACCCATCTTTCTCCAAACCACCTTGTGCCACATGCAGGCCCATCAGCCTGCCCACTTAGCTACAATGCTCTTCCCCTGCTTTATAAATCTGATCTCACTGTGTCCAGTTCAGGGGCAGGATGCTCAATACACTCTCTCCCAGCACCTGCTCTGGAGCCTCAGAGTACCACCACTACACAGGAAAGTGCATGAGGAGAATGGCCAGAAATGTTCTCTTGGTTGGGATGTCTCTTTATTCCTCCAAGTCTGGACCCAGGGAACCCAGGCATTAGGGCCATGCGGTGAACCAAAATATTTACAATGTCTCTTTTTGTAGGGGCAAAGAATTGGAAAATGATAAGACATCCATCATGTAGGGAATGGCTTACATAACTGTGCAATATGAGTGTGATGGAATATTACAGTTCTCCAAGAAATCATGGGTCACATACTACACAAAAGGCTCGAAAGATTTCCCTGAATTGACTGGTACTGGGTGAAGTGAGCAGAACCAGAACACTGTAGAATTGCCAGCATCACAGTATGATGATCACTTATGATGGACCTAGCTCCTCGCAGAGCTTTAGTGGGCAAGGATTGTTCTTTCTTTCCCCCTTTAAAGATTTTATTTATTTCGAGTTTTACTATTTTTCTCCTAATCTCACTTCCCTCCCCCACCCCCCCAGAAGGCAATCTGTCAGTCTTTCCATTGTTTCCATGGTATACATTGATTCATTTTGAGTGTGATGAGAGAGAAAACATATCCTTTAAGGAAGAAACATAAAGTATAAGAGATAGCAAGATCAGACAGTAAGATATCAGTTTTTTTTTCTAAATTAAAGGAAATAGTTCTTGATCTTTGTTCAAACTCCACAGTTCCTTCTCTGCATACAGATGGTATTCTCCATCGCAGAGAGCCCAAAATTGTCCTTGATTGTTGCACTGATGGAACGAGCGAGTCCATCAAGGTTCATCATCATCCCCATGTTGCTGTTAGGGTACACAATGTTTTTCTGGTTCTGCTCATCTCACTCTGCATCAGTTCATGCAAATCCTTCCAGGGCTTCCCTGAATTCCCATCCCTCCTGGTTTGTTTGTTTTTTTAGGTTTTTGCAAGGCAAACAGGGTTAGGTGGCTTGCCCAAGGCCACACAGCTAGGTAATTATTAAGTGTCTGAGACCAGATTTGAACCCAGGTACTCCTGACTCCAGGGCCCGTGCTTTATCTACTATGACACCTAGCTGCCCGTCCCTCCTGGTTTCTAATAGAACAATAGTGTTCCATGACATACATAGACCACAGTTTGTTAAGGCATTGCCCATTTTAAGGACATTGACTTAATTTCCAATTCTTTGCCACCACAAACAGGGTTGCTATGAATATTTTTGTAAAAGTGATGTTTTTGCCATTTTTCATCATCTCTTCAGGGTATAGACACACTAGTGGTATTGCTGGATCAAAGGGGATGCAAGTTTTTGTTACCCTTTGGGTGTAATTCCAACTAGCTCTCTAGAAAGGTTGGATGAGTTCACAGCTCCACCCCAGATTTCCCACATCCCTTCCAACATCGATCATGTTCCTTTCTGGTCATATTGGCCAGTGTGGGAGGTGTGAGGGTGGTACCTTGGAGATGCTTTAATTTGCATTTCTCTAATAAGTAATGAATTAGAGCAATTTTTCATATGGCTATGGATCGCTTTGATTTCCTCAGCTGTAAATTGCCTGTGCATATCCTTTGACCATTTGTCAATTGGGCAACAGCTGGTTTTTTTAAAAAAATTTGACTCAGTCCTCTGTATATTTTAGAAATGAATCCTTGGTCAAAATACTAGTTGTAAAGATTGTTTCCCAGTTTACTACATATCTTTTGATCTTGATTACATTGGTTTTGTCTGTGCAAAAGCTTTTTAATTTAATGTAATCAAAATTATCTAGTTTGTTTTTAGTGTTGTTCTCCATCTCTCCCTTAGTCATGAACTGCTTCCCTTTCTAAAGATCTGAAGAGACCTGTGAAGGAAAATGGCATTCATATCTAGTGAAAAAATTATGGAATCTGAATGTACACCAAAACATTATTTCCTGATTATAGTAAACTGCTGTTTGATAAACCCAAAGAGTTCAGGTATTGGGATAAAAACTCTCTCTTTGATAAAAACTATTGGGAAAATTGGAAGTTAGTATGGAAGAAACAGATTAGAACAACATCTCATACCCCGTACCAAGATCAGATGAAAATGGGTACAGGAGATATACATAAAAAACCATATTATAAGTGAACTAGGAGAACAAGTTTACCTGCCAGATCTATGGGAAGGGGAGAAGTTTATGACTAAGGAAGAGATGGAGAACTCCATTCAACAAAAACTAGATAATTGTGACTACATTAAATTAAAAAGCTTTTGCACAGACAAAACCACTGTAACCAAGATCAAAAGAAAGGTAGTCAATTGAGAAATAATTTCTGCAACTACTGTTTCTGACAAAGGACTCATTTCTAAAATATACAGAGAACTGAGTCAAATTTTCAAAAACACAAGCCATTCCCCAATTGACAAATGATCAAAGGATATGCAAAGGCAATTTACAGCTGAGGAAATCAAAGCGATCCATAGTCATATGAAAAATTGCTCCAAATCATTACTTATTAGAGAAATGCAAATTAAAACATCTCTGAGATACTGCCTCACACCTCTCAGACTGGCCAATGTGACCAGAAAGGACAATGATCAATGCTGGAAGGGATGTGGGAAATCTGGGACACTAATACATTGTTGGTGGAGCTGTGAACTCATCCAGCCTTTCTGGGGAGCAATTTGGGATTATGCCCAAAGGGCAACAAAAATGTGCATTCCCTTTGATCCAACAATACCACTACTGGATCTGTACCCTGTAGAGATGATGAAAAAGGGTAAAAACATCACTTGTACAAAAATATTCATAGCAGCCCCGTTTGTGGTGGCAAAGAATTGGAAATTAAGTCAATGTCCTGCAATTGGGGAATGGCTGAACAAATTGTGGTATATGTACGTTATGTAACACTATTATTCTATTAGAAACCAGGAAGGATGGGAATTCAGGGAAGCCTGAGAAGATTCGCATGAACTGATGCTGAGTGAGATAAGCAGAACCAGAAAATACATTGTGCACCCTAACAGCAACATGGGGGTGATGATCAACGTTGATGGACTTGCTCATTCCATCAGTGCAACAAAAAGGGACAATTTTGAGCTATCTGCAATGGAGAAGGCCATCTGTATCCAGAAAAAGAATTATGGACTGTAAACAAAGACCAAAGACTATTACCATCAAATTAGAAAAAAAGCGTTATATTATTATGTAATTTTATTATCTCATATTTTATTTTTCATCCTTATGGATATGATTTCTCTCTCATCACATTCAACTGAGATCAATGTATAAAATGGAAACAATGGAAACACTAACAGAATGCCTTCAGTAGGGGGAGGAAAGCAAGAATGGGGGGAAAAATTGTAAAACAAAATAAATAAAATATTTTTTTTTACTTTTTGCAAGGCAATGGGGTTAAGTGGCTTGCCCAAGGCCACATGGCTAGGTAATTACTAAGTGTCTGAGGCCAGATTTGAACTCAGGTACTCCTGACTCCGGGGCTGGTGCTCTATCCACCGCGCCACCTAGCTGCCCCATAAAATTTTTCTTTAAAAAATATTATTACCACTTTTTATAATATGTTTTATGTATTTTTATTTTTCTCATAGTTTTTCCACCTTTAATTCTTCACACATGACTAATATAGAAATATATTAAACATGAGTGTATATGTGTGGCCTGCACCAGATTATTTGCAGTCATGGTAAGCAGGGAGAGAAGGGAATACAACAGTTGAAAACTATCATGGCAGGCAATTGAAAAAGTGAACTTAAATTACAATCAACAGAAGAATGATCACAGAGGAGGACCTGACTCACACCAGAGCAGGCATAGCACATGGGAGCACACTTGGAACACAGGCTCTGAGGGCTCAGCATCCAAGCAGCCTCCAGGACCCTCCACTCAACCAGAGTCCAACCAACGCACTCTCAGCAGCACTAGGACAATAAAGTCCCCAACCACACTGGGGCTGATTATGAGCTCCTGACATCTCACCCACAGACAAGTTCCAAAGGAGTCCTCAGTGTACAGAAACAGAGGAGGAGGAGGAGGTCAGAAGGCCTGGGGCATTGTAACAGGAGCAGAGATGTCAGCATCATCTTCTGTTAGTCTGGAGCATCAGGACCACAGAGGGGAGCACTAGAAATCCTGACTCTTTAGGACTTCTGATCCCTCCCTGGAACTTCAATGATGGACAAGCCCCCAGCCTGGAAGACCAAGCTCCTCTTTCCTTGTTGTGGAATGAATGTTCAATAAATATTGGGGTCCCCATGGTTGTGGAAAGACCAAGGATCACCATGAGACCAGGAAGGTCAGGGCTTCCTGCTTGAAGCCTCATCCTAAAACCCTGTGTTTCACTTAGAAGGAAGAAGGAGCAATAAATGTGGAGACAGCATTAACCAAGCCTCCAGAAGACCCCAATTATTCTCAACATTTCAAGGAAAACTTTGGAGGGTCTAAGAGTCACTAACAGGGACCTATAGAGAAGCAGAATAAGTGGTTTGTGGGAGGGAGGATTAGGAAACAACAAGAAAGAAAACATCCCCTAATTGTTGTGATAGACAAACACATGCACACTGGACAGAGGGGTATAAAAGCCTTGCTCAGGGGAAAGGAGCTGTCAAAGGCCACCTCTCCTCCTCTCCTCCTCTCCCAAAGGAACCACCCATCCCAGACACCATGTGCCACACCAGCTGCTCCACTGGCTGCCAGTCAACGTGCTCGGTGCCAGTCTGCTGCAAGCCCATCTGCTGTGTTCGTCCATGTTGCTGCCCGTCCTCCTGTGTGGCCCTGCTCTGCCGCCCAGTATGTCCTGTGGTGACCAGCTGCCAGGCAGCCTGTGGGGGTGGCAGCTGTTCTCCATGCTGCCAGGCAGGTCCTTGTAGCACTGTCTGCTGTGTATCCAGCCCCTGCCCATCTCCCTGTTGTATGTCCAGCCCCTGCCAAACTTCCTGCTGTATGCCAGTCTGCTGCAAACCTGTCCTGTGTGTGCCCATGTGCTGCAAACCTGTGGTGTGTGGGGTGCCCTCCTGCCAGGCCTCCTGCTGCCAGCCAGTCTCCTGCACCTCCCTGCCTTGTGGATCCTCCTGAACCCCATCCTGCTGCTGAGCATGTCTTCCCCCAGTTAAATTGAGAGGGGCATGGAAGAATCCCCTTCTCAGATCACTAGGGCCATGGCCTACTGCCACTGATCAGGGCCATCCTCACATCCCACAGCCTGTAGTCCAGTGATGGCTCTGATCTGCCTCATCAGCCATGAGACCTGGTCACTATTGCCAGAAACCAACTGGGTCTCATCATTCCCCATGGACTCCACTTTGGAACACTAGCCCCCATTCCCTTAGGGAACCTTCCAGACCTCCCTCCAGGGAAATCCTGACATATGAGGGCCTGGCTTTCTTCAGTGCCCCTCCACACTTTGGGTGCCACGCCAGCTTCACACATGCCAGTGATGTCCCAAAAGACAACATGTAATAAACTCCCTTGGAGACACGTCTAAAAATCACTTGGTCCCTCTCTTTTCTGAAGCCTGGTGGTCCAGGGGGTGGCCTGAGGCACAGAGAAGGAAGGAGCTTCCCACATTTTTTCTCAAAGATGTCATGGTCCAAGAGGGTCAGGATAGACCCATGGGCACCCTGAAGTGCTTTAACTAAAGGGTGCTGAAGGTTTTCTTCCTCCCAAAATCTTTCTTTGTTGGGAGCAGAGACCAGACTCTCTGGTCACCCACGTTTGCTCTGCTGTCCTGATGGCGTTCACCTCCACAAGACAAGATGCTACAACAAAAAGCACCCCTGCAATTTGCCCCCCAAATCTGACTCAATTGTCTCATCCCAGTGGAGTATATGCTCCTGGAGGGCAGGGATTGTCTTTTGTTATTAGTTTTTTCCTCAGTTTGACTCACTTTAGGTCCTTATAAAGGTGGCCTGCATTGGCAGGAGGAAGCTCCCTCAGGGGTCACTGCCTGGGGGGTCTCTGGCTAATGAGGGAAGACAACCAGCTATGCCCGAGGGCAGGTTCCAGTCCCTGTGGGTTTGGGGGAGGGATTCCAGGGTGTGGTGCATCAGGGCAGGTGAGAAGAGACTTGAGAAAGAGTCTTGGGGACCCTGTGCAGGAGAGTAGGGGGGTGTCCTGAGCTGGGTGCGCAAGAGTTGGATGTGTGTGTGTGTGTGTGTGTGTGTGTGTGTGTGTGTGTGTGAATGTGGCTGGGTATGTATGTGTCTGTCTTTGTGTGGTTCTGTTTCTGTTGGTTTATGACTTTTTTGTTTTATCTGTATGTGTGTGTATGATTCTGTGTCTGTGTGATTCTCTCTGTGTGTTTGTGTGTGTTTGTGAGTCTGTATGTCTATGTGTCTCTCCCTAGGTGTTGTGTTTGTAAATGCCAGCTGCCAAGGGATCCCCACACACCACCCATGGGCACCAGTTGGATGCACTTGGGCATCTGTCCCATCTAGACTGCCCCTCCACTCCCCACTGCTCATTCCTCCCCTCGCAATCCTGATAGCAAAGCCCCAACCACCACCCTCCAGAATCAGTGGCTTTCAAGGCCGGACACAAACTAGACAACCAGAAGACTCCCAAACTTTCCCTGCTCCTATGCCGGGCTCCACAATGACACAAGGCACAAGTCACAAGGTTGACCAACTTATCTGCTCTAATCTGAGGGGGGAGCTCCCTGATAGGAGGCAATGCCCCAGGGATCCCTGTTGCCTGCCTTTCTATCCCCCAAGACTGTTATCAACTTTCTCTTCTTTTTAAACGTCACCCAGGATTCCCACTCCTCCCTCTGGGGAAAGGACCTTGCCTCTTCTTGGAGAGAGAAAATAGAGCATGTGCCTCAGTTTCCCTCTTTCTAGCCTCTACACCATTCACTCTGTCCTCCCTGGGGCCAGTGAGACTACGAAATGGGAGGGCTCCTTGCAACCGATGGAGACTTGGCTGTGATCTCTGCCTCTTCTTAGCTATTCCGGTTCAATTCATTTCTGGCCTTCTCTCTGTCTCTTGTCTCTGTCTCTCCCTACATGGATGGATGATACATGGATAGATCTCCTCTCTTCTCTCTCTTCTTTCTCCTCCCCTCCCCTCCCCTCCCCTCCCCTCCCCTCCCCTCTCCTCTCCTCTCCTCTCCTCTTCTCTTCTCTCCTCTTCTCTTCTCTTCTCTCTCTCTCTCTCTCTCTCTCTCTCCATTTCCCTTTTGAACACACATATATCTCCTAGATCAGGTAAGGACACCATCACTATCAGCTGGAATAGGGAAGCAGACCCTGCAGATGGTCTCCAATCTCTCCTCTTTCCAGTCCATCCTCTAAATAAGGGATTTCTAACTAAAAAGAAATTGAGGCCATTACATAGGATCACATTAGATGGAAGATTAATTACATTGAAAATGAGTCTTTGAAAATGTTTTGCTGTATTTTCATTTATTTTCTTAGGTATTTCTACAGTACATTTTAATTGGCACAGGTACCCGTGGTATTGCTAGGAGCCACAACACGGGCTCCTCTTCTGTGAAAACTGCCACAGTGATGATCCAAAAGCTCCAGTCTAAACACATCACTTTAAGACCCAAGTCGTAACTGCTTTGCTGTTGGCCCATCCCAGCCTTGCCCTATCTCTCCCTCTGTTCTCCAGACCTCCAGGACAATGCTCCCTTGGTGTTACTGGTACCTCTGGTCAGACTGGCCACCTGGCTTCCCAATAGAAAGGCTCAGACTACCCCTCCCCTATCCTCTCTGCTCAAGGATCTCCCAGTTTGGACCTTTAACAAAAAAACACCCTGATTCCCCATGTCAGGGTTCTTCCCTCCTGAAATCACCCTGAAGCTTCTTGTCTCTGCTCAGGTGACCCTCGGCCCATCAGCTTGCCCCTCAGACAAAGGAAGCTAAGGAATAAGTGTCTGGCCAGGAACATGGACTCATTGATGTTTACTAAAGGGTACAAATGAAAACCTTGTGGAGGATGTTTATGGACCTCGTGTCACCTCCTAGACAATGACAACATCACCTACTGATGGGCTCTGAGGGAAGCAGCCCTACACATCAACAGGTAAGAAGGCTCAGGCACCCCTAGCAACATCTCCCTGGCAGAGGGATACAAGAGCCCACCAGGCTGTGCCACCTTCACACACAACCTCACACCTTCACACACACACACACACACACACACACACACACACAGCCCCTCATCCACCAGCACAATCCCAGTAAAGTCCAAGCACCTTCCTGCATCAGCCACTCTTTCCCTCACTAACAATTTTTGCCACTCTTTACTGACAAGACTCCCCATAGCTGCTCCCACCATGGCAGACACCTGTTTTCCAGACGCTGCATGGCCACAGCCTCGGCTGCCTCAGTCTGTTCCAGTGACGTGAGCTGTGGCACCAATATCTGCTTGCCTAGGTCCTGCACGGGCTCATCCTGGCAGCTGGATGACTGCCTAGAGAGCTGCTCTGAACTTGGCTGCTGCAAGGCCTCCTGCTGCCCGGCACCCTGCTGCCCGCTGGCCTCCTACCTTACACTCATGTGCCACCCAGTCTGCTGCCTGCCCACCTCCTGCCAATCAACCTGTGGACCCAGCCTTTGCCAGGCCACCTGCACCTTCTCCTGCTCCCCAGCCTGCTGCCAGGAGTCTTCCTGCCAGTCCTCTAGCTGTGGATCTTACTGCTGCCAGCAGTCCTGCTGCCAAGGCCCTAGCTGTACCATCTCTCCCTGTCTGGTGCAGTCCTACATCTGTGCCCCACTCTGCTGCCAGCCCAGCTGCTGCCTGGCTCTGCCCGTGTGCTGCAAGCCGAGCTTCTGTGTGACCACAGCCCGTTGTCCAGCCCCCAGCTGCTGCCAGTCCAGCTGTTGCCAACCAGCCTCCTGCATCTCCTTCCTCTGCCAGCCTGTGTGCAGTTCGGCCCCCTGCTCTGTGACTCTATCTCACAGATAGAGTCTGCAAACCCTCTTGCTGCACCACCACATCCTCCTCCTCTTGCTGCTGCGCCCCGTCCTGCTGTCCGGCCTCCACCAGCTGCCGCCCCACCTCCAGTGTGTCCCTCCTCTGCCGGCCCATCTGCTGCAAACCCGCCTGCTGCACTACCTCCTCTGGCCAAAAGTCCTCCTGTTGACCACTGCCCACTTGTTCTTCTCAAACCCTACCAACCTGTCCATTGGCCTGCTGGGTCCACCCACAGCACCAGTCTGAACAATCGGCCAAAATCACCCTGGAAGACAGTCAGTCCACCAACCACCAACAGCCAAGGCCAGGGTCTCCCACCAAGTTCTTGAAAACCGTGGCTGACGCTGGCCATGGCTCCTGCTTCCATACATTCCCAGCTCAAGTGCACCCTCCTGGCACTGCCACCAGATCTCAGTGTCTCTCTAGGTTCAAAGTGTGCAGGGATGGCCCTATGCAGGGACTCACCTAACAATAAACTGCATCAACTCATCTTCCTGGATTCCCACTTCTTCACTTTTCTTATCCTGGACCCATTACAGTGGAGTGGGGTAGGGGACACACAAGGACCACAGAGAAGACAGCCTGGAGAGACCAGAAGGTCACATAAGATAGTGATTGAATGACCATCACATTAAACACATGTATCACATAGTTGAGCTGATTCTGACCCACCTTTCTCCATATCACCCTGTGCTACAAGCAGACCCATCAGCCTGCCCATTAAGCTACAATGCTCTTCCCCTGCTTTATTAGTTCAGGGGCAGGATGATACACTCACTCCCAGCACCTGCTCCGGAGCCTCAGAGTGCCAACACTACACAGGAAAGTGAGATGAGGAGAATGGCCAGAAATATCCTCTTGGTTGGGATTTCTCTTTTTTTTCAAAGTCTGGACTCAGGAAACCCAGGTAGCAGGGCCATGTGGTGGACCAAAATATTTATGGTGGCTCTTTTTGTAGGGTCAAAGAATTGGAAAATGATGGAATATCCATCAAGTGGGGAATAGCTTACATAACAGTGCTATATGAATGACACAGTGTATTATGGTTCTACAAGAAATCATGGGTCAGATACTACACAAAAGGCTCGAAAGATTTGCATAAACTGGCAGGTACTGGATGAAGTGAGCAGAACCAGAACACTGTAGAATTGCCAGCATCACAGTGTGATGATCACTTATGATGGACCTAGCTCCTCACAGAGCTTTAGTGGACAAGGATTATTCAAAGAGACCTGTGAAGCAAAACAGCCTATTTTCCCTTTGTAAAACTTGTTTCATGTATTTTTCTTTTCCTCATAGGTTTTCCACCTTCACTTCTGATTCTTCTTTCACACATGACTAATATAGAAATTATGTTAAACATGAATGCACACGTGTGGCCTACATCAGATTATTTACTGTCAGGGTAAGCAAGGAGGGAAGGGAATGAGACAGAAAAATACAGAATTCAAAAACTGGCAAAAAAGATGAATGTTGAGAACTATCATGGCAGGCAACTGAAAAAATGAACTAAAATTACATTCAACAGAAGAATGATCACAGAGGAGGACCTGACTCACACCAGAGCAGGCATAGCACATGGGAGCACACTTGGAACACAGGCTCTGAGGGCTCAGCATCCAAGCAGCCTCCAGGACCCTCCACTCAACCAGAGTCCAACCAACGCACTCTCAGCAGCACTAGGACAATAAAGTCCCCAACCACACTGGGGCTGATTATGAGCTCCTGACATCTCACCCACAGACAAGTTCCAAAGGAGTCCTCAGTGTGCAGAAACAGGAGGAGGAGGAGGTCAGAAGGCCTGGGGCATTGTAACAGGAGCAGAGATGTCAGCATCATCTTCTGTTAGTCTGGAGCATCAGGACCACAGAGGGGAGCACTAGAAATCCTCACTCATTAGCACTTCTGATCCCTCCCTGGAACTTCAATGATGGACAAACCCCCAGCCTGGAAGACCAAGCTCCTCTTTCCTTGTTGTGGAATGAATGTTCAATAAATATTGAGGTCCCCATGGTTGTGGAAAGACCAAGAATCACCATGAGACCAGGAATTCAGGGCTTCCTGCTTGAAGCCTCATCCTAAAACCCTGGGTTTCACTTAGAAGGAAGAAGGAACAATAAATGTGGAGACGGCATTAACCAAGCCTCCAGAAGACCCCAATTAGAGAGTCTAAGAGTCACTAACAGGGACCTATAGAGAAGCAGAACAAGCTGTTTGTGGGAGGGAGGATTAGGAAACAAGAAAGAAAACGTCCCCTAATTGTTGAGGTAGACAAACACATGCACACTGGACAGAGGGGTATAAAAGCCTTGCTCAGGGGAAAGGAGCTGTCAAAGGCCACCTCTCCTCCTCTCCTCCCCTCCCAAAGGAACCACCCATCCCAGACACCATGTGCCACACCAGCTGCTCCACTGGCTGCCAGTCAACGTGCTCGGTGCCAGTCTGCTGCAAGCCCATCTGCTGTGTTCGTCCATGTTGCCGCCCGTCCTCCTGTGTCGCCCTGCTCTGCCGCCCAGTATGTCCTGTGGTGACCAGCTGCCAGCCAGCCTGTGGGGGTGGCAGCTGCTCTCCATGTTGTTCTGGTGGCAACTCCTGCTCATCCCCATGCTGCCAGGCTGGTCCCTGTAGCCCTGCCTGCTGTGTATCCAGCCCCTGCCCATGCCCCTGTTGTGTGTCCAGCCCCTGCCAGTCTTCCTGCTGTGTTCCAGTCTGCTGCAAACCTGCCCTGTGTGTGTCCATGTGCTGCAAGCCTGTGGTGTGTGGTGTGCCCTCCTGCCAGGCCTCCTGCTGCCAGCCAGCCTCCTGTACCTCCTTGCTCTGTCGATCCTCCTGCACCCCATCCTGCTGCTGAGCACATGTTCTCCCAGTTTACTTGAGAGGATCATGGAAGAATCCTGTTCTCACACTTAGTTCACAGCCAATTGCCAACTGAGCAGGGCCGTCCTCACATCCCACAGTTTGGAGTCCAGTGATGGTTGTGCTCGGCCTCATCAGTCAGGAGACCTGGGCTAAGTCACTGTTGTTAGAAACCACCTGGGTCTCATCATTCCCCATGGTCTCCACTGTGAAACACCAGCCCCCATTCCCACAGGAATCTTTCCATATCACCCTCCAGGAAAATCCTGACATATGAGGGCTGGGTTTTCCTCAGTGCCTCTCCTTGCCATGATGATGCTCCAACTTTGTCCACCCCAGTAACCTCCTGAAAACCAAGAAATAATAAAGTCCCTTGAAGACACTTCTAAAAATCACTTGGTCCCTCTCTTTTTTTCTGAAGCCTGGTGATCCAATGGGTGACCTCAAGCATGGAGGGGAAGGATGGAGTTTCCCACATTTTTCTGGGAAGCTGTCATGGTCCAAGAGGGTTGCAATAGACCCACGGGCACCAGCAAGTTATTTGGCTAACGAGCACAGGTTTTCTTTAGCTTCAGAGCCCCCTGGGGGAGGGCAGGGGGGCAAAGAACCAAACTCCTCCTAAAGTTTTACAGGTTAGAGGTAGAGATGTGGGTGTATGTGTATCTGTATGTCTGTATTCTGAGTGCTTGTATGTAGTGTGTGCCTGTATGACTGTAAGCATATGCGGATGTGTGTTCCCAAGCAACTATATGTGTCTGTGTGTCGGTGTTTGTGGATGTTGTGCTTTGGGGCTCCCTCTTTGCCCCCTGTTCTTCTCCCAAACACTCCTCACACCATCCACTCTCTCCTCCCTGGGACTATTGAGAAGAAGATTTAGAGTCTCCTCTCACCAGGGCAGTTGGTCTAGTTGTGACTGTGACCTGTGGAGCTCTGGTTGACTGAAAACATGGATTGTTGATTCATTAAGTTGTTAAAGCCATAATAGTGTGGAACCCTTTAAGCAGTGCAAATTATGCCGTGGGTTCCCTGCAAAAGTTCTATCAGTGAAAGCCACAGTAATAATAATAATAATAATAATAATAATAATAATAATAAACAATAATGAGAAACCCACTAAATAATGTAAACCAAGGTTACTGCAAGCCAAATGGAAGCATGCTGACCAGAGCCCGGGCAGTATTAGACTGAAAACACAGACTTTACCCAAAGCAACCTAGATGTAGTATACAGGTTTCTGGGTAGAAGAAACCCAGACATATCAGCCAATCTGAGTGGACATACTTTGCAGCTCCTCTTGCCTTTGTCTGTTTGCTATAATTACAAAGGGAATTTGGGGGAGGTCTTTTCAGGGATCCACGATTGTCATCTTGTGGCCACCCCAGACTACCCCGGTGTGTGTTTCCCACTTGAATGATTTCTATAATCAACCTGGAGGTCCCAGTTTATTACTTCAATATTTTAGACATTAAACTGGATTCTTTATGTGATAAAAAACCTTGAATATTCTACTGAAGGGGATTTCCAGGCACAATAGACCCCATCATCTCTCCTCCTTCCAGGAGGTTCCCTATCAATTCTGCCTCTTCCTCTCTAGCTCTCCCTCCCCATCTTTCTGATTCTGTGACTCTCTCAGTCTCTCGCCTTCTCTCCCTCTATTCCCCTCTGTCTCTCCTTCGGTCTCTTCTTGCTCCCACTCCCACTCCATTTTCTGTCTCTCTGCCATGAGATTCTCTCTGTCTCTCTCTGTCTTTTCTCCCTATTTCTATCTCTGTGTCTCTCTCTTTCTCTATCACTTTTTGTCTCTCTCATTGTCCGCCCCACCCTACCCCGTTTGCCTCTGTCACTCTTTATGTCACTCTGTCTTTGACAGTATCTGCCTGTCTTGATAGTCTCTGTGGCTTTCTCTCTCTCTCTCTCTCTCTCTTTCTGTTGGTGAGTCTCTATCTCTTTATCTCTCTATCTCTCCCTTCCTCTCCATTTCTCTGTCTCTGTCTCTGTCCTCTCTCTCTCTCTCCTCTCTCTGTCTCTCTGTCTCTGTCTGTCTCTCTTTATGTGTGGGTGTGTGTCTGTCTCTCTCAATTTCTGAAATGCATCTAAAATGCCTTTTAATGCAAATTAAAACAACTATGAGGTTCCAACTCATATTTGTCAGATTGACTAAGATGACAAAAAGCAAAAACGATCAATGTTGTAGAAGTTGTGCGAGGATTAGAACATTAATGTTGGTGGAGTTATGCATTCATGCAAGCATTCTAGAGAGCAAGATGGAACTATACTCAAAGAACAATAAAACTGACCATATCCTTTCACCCAGCATTACCAATATGAGGTCCAGAGGAAATCATAAAAAATAGGGAACGTATCACATATTCTAAAATTTTATAGCAGCTCTATTTGTAGTAGCAAAGAATTGGAAAATGAGGGGATGCCCAGAAAATGGAAAGTGGCTGAACAAGTTGTGGTACATGAATGTTATGGAGGACCATTGCTCAATAAGAATCCTTGAATGGTCAGACTCCAGAGAAGCCTGGAATGACTGGATGTGATGCTGAGTGAAGGGAGCAGAACCAAGAGAACATTGTGCACAAGAACAACATTGTGAGATGATCAGCCTTTATGGATGCAGTTTCTGTTGGCAGTTCAGAGATCATGGACAACCCTGGAAGACCGACTATGGACATCACAATCCACATCCACATTGATAGCCACAGAAAGAGAGACAGCGAGAGACAGAAATAGACAGAACCAAACTATAAAATCTGAATAAACACGATGTTCAGATTTTAAATTTTTCTCTTCTGTTTTTTCCTTTCTTTCCTATGGTTTTCTTTCTTTTCCCATAATTCTAATTCCTCATACAGAAAATGACTAATATGTAAACATGTTAAACACAAATGCACATTTAAAATGTTCACCAAATGGTTTGTTGTTTAGGGGAGCGAATGAGAAAGGAGGGTGGAATAAAATTATGTAACTCAAAAATATGCATGTAGATGAATGATGAAACCTTTCATAACATGTAACTGGAAAAATGAAATTTTAAAAAATAGTGACTTTCCCAAGGTTCCTCAGATAGCTAATGGCCTTTCTGGACTTAAATATTATTTTGTTTTAATTCTCACATTCATTTGAGGCTGGGTGCCCATTAAAGTATTTTCTCCATCATTGAAATAAATGTCTTGAAAGTGTCTTTAAAAATGAAAAACTCAGTCTCAGTTTCTGTCTCTCTCATTGTTGCTAGTTCTGACTTTTTCTCTGTGTTTCTCTTTTTCCTCTTGGTCTCCATCTCTGTCTCTACTATGTCTCTCATTGTCTTTCTGAATCTCTCTCTCTCTCTCTCTCTCTCTCTCTCTCTCTCTCTCTCTCTCTCTCTCTCTCTCTCTCCCATTATTTTCTCTACATTCATATATTCCAACAGCCCTGATAACTTCATTAGTAGCAGCAAAGTAGTTCCCCTACCAACTTTCCATGTTCTCAATCAGGAATTTTGAATTCAAAGAGAAATGCGACCTCTAACACATCCCTCAGCATCACACTGGATTGAATATAAACAGGGTTTAAAATGGGACACTGCCAACTCTATGCTATGTCTAATTCCTTTTCTTGTTTGTACCCCCTCCCCATACATTTTAAACTGGTTCTTGGCTCTTGACTTGGCAAGGGTCACTTTTTTGGTTCCTTGTCTGTCAAAGTAGCCACATGATGATCCAAAATATCAGGTCTGATTGCACTAATGGCCCAAGGACCTGCTGTCAAACAGAACACAAAATACATTGCTGTTGACCAGTCCCACTCCTGTCCAATCCCTCCCCCTGCTCCCCAGATCTCCTGGCCATTGCTGCATAATGTCACAGGTTCCTCTGGCCGTATCACCCTCCTGGTGGCCCAACAGGAAGCTCCCTGTCTCCCCAAGAAGCAGGGAAGGCTCAGAAGGCTCCTCCCCCATTTTCTCCCAGCTCCAAGTTGGACCTTGTACAAGAAGGTTCCCTGGTCCAACGCGTCAGCACTCTCTGTCTCTGATGTCTTTCTGCAACACCTTAGCTCTGTTCAGATAACTTCTCTGATCTGTTTCCCTTCTGCCTGAGATGCTCAGGCCTCAGCCCTGTATCTGCGAGGAGCAAGACCCTCAGAAATGGTTGCTAAAGGGTACAGATGGAAACCCAATGGCGGATGTTTATGGTCATTGGTCATCTCATGGACAATGACACCCTCACCTAATGATGGGCTCTGAGGGAAGCAGCCTGACACAACAACAAGGAAGAAGGCTCGGGCTCCCCTTGTCACATTCTCTTGGCAGAGGGATATAAGAGCTCACCAGGCTGAGCCACATTCACCCCAGACCCACACCTTCCCTCACACTTGCACACTCCCACCATGGCACACACCTGCTTTTCCAGACCCAGCATGCCCATAGCCTCGGCCACCTCGGTCTGCTCCAGTGACGTGAGCTGTGGCAACAATGTCTGTTTGCCTAATTCCTACACGGGCTCATCCTGGCAGCTGGATGACTGCCCAGAGAGCTGCTCTGAACCTGGGTGCTGTGAGGCCTCCTGCTGCCCGGCCCCCTGTTGCCCGCCAGCCTCATGCCTGACACTTGGGTGCCGGCCAGTCTGCTGCCTGCCCATCTCCTGCCAGTCAACCTGTGGATCCAGCCCTTGCCAGGCCACCTGCACCTCCTCCTGTTCACCAGCCTGCTGCCAGCAGTCTTGCTGCCAGTCCTCTGGCTGTGGGTCTTCCTGCTGCCAACAGCCCTGCTGCCAAGGCCCTAGCTGCACTGCCTCTCCCTGTGCGGTGCAGTCCTGCTGCTGCACCCCTCTCTGCTGCCAGCCCAGCTGCTGCGTGACCCTGCCCGTGTGCTGCAAGCCCAGCTGCTGTGTGACCACAGCCTGTTGTCTGCCCTCCAGCTGCTGCCAGCCCAGCTGCTGCCAACCAGCCTCCTGCATCTCCTTTCTCTGCCAGCCTGTGTGCAGTCCGGCCCCCTGCTGTGTGCCCCTCTCCTGTAAGCCCTCTTGCTGCACCACCACGTCCTCCTCCTCTTGCTGCTGCGCCCCGTCCTGCTGTCCGGCCTCCACCTGCTGCCACCCCACCTCCACTGTGTCCCTCCTCTGCCGGCCCGTCTGCTGCAAACCTGCCTGCTGCACTACCTCCTGCGGCCAAAAGTCTTCCTGCTGACCACTGCCCACTTGTTCTTCTCAAACACTACTATCCTATCCTCTGGCCTCCTGGGTCCATCCACAACTCCAGTCTAAACAACTGGCCAAAATCACCCTGGAAGACAGTCAGTCCACCAACCTCCAACAGCCAAGGTCAGGGTCTCCCACAAAGTTCCGGAAAACCATGGCTGACACCGGCCATGGCTCCCGCTTCCACACACCCCCAGCTCAACTGTGCCCTCCTGGCACTGCCACCAGATCTCAGTCTCTCGCTACATTCAAAGTGTGCAGGGATAGCCCCATGCAGGAACCCACCTAACAATAAACTGCATCAACTCATCTTGCTGGACTCCCATTTGATCTTTTTGCCCATTCTGGACCCATCACACTGGGGGGCAGGGGGGAGGCTGAAGGCTACCTGAGATAATCACTAAACGACCAGCACTCCATACACACACATGCACTTCTCCACCCTTGAACTGACCCAAGTCCAGACATATCTTTCTCCAAACCACACTGTGCCACATGCAAGCCCATCAGCCTGACCACTTAGCAACAATGCTCTTCCCCTGCTTTATTAGTTCAGGGGCAGGATGCCCAAAACACTCACTCACAGCACCTGCTCTGGAGCCTCAGAGTGCCACCACTACACAGGAAAGTGAGATGAGGAGAACAAAGAGAAATGTTCTCTGGATTGAGATGTCTATTTATTCCTCCAAGTCTGGACTCAGGAGACCCCTGGAAGTAGGGCCGTGTGGTGGACCAAAATATTTATGGTGGCTCTTTTAGTAGGGTCAAAGAATTGGAAAATGATGGAATATCCATCAAGTGGGGAATAGCTTAGATAACAGTGCTATATGAATGACATGGGATATTACGGTTCTCCAAGAAATCATGGGTCACATACTACACAAAAGGCTCGAAAGATTTGCATAAACTGGCAGGTACTGGGTGAAGTGAGCAGAACCAGAACACTGTAGAATTGCCAGCATCACAGTGTGATGATCACTTATGATGGACCTAGCTCCTCGCAGAGGTTTAGTGGCCAAGGATTATTCTAGGAGACCTGTGAAGCAAAATGGCATTCATATCCAGTGAAAAAATGACAGAGTCCAAATGCAGACCAAAACATCCTATTTTCCTTTTGTAAAACTTGTTTCATGTATTTTCCTTTTCCTCATAGGTTTTCCACCTTCACTTCTGATTCTTCTTTCACACATGACTAATATAGAAATATGTTAAACATGAATGCACACGTGTGGCCTACATCAGATTATTTACTGTCAGGGTAAGCAAGGAGGGAAGGGAATGAGACAGAAAAATACAGAATTCAAAAACTGGCAAAAAAGATGAATGTTGAAAACTATCATGGCAGGCAACTGAAAAAATGAACTAAAATTACATTCAACAGAAGAATGATCACAGAGGAGGACCTGACTCACACCAGAGCAGGCATAGCACATGGGAGCACACTTGGAACACAGGCTCTGAGGGCTCAGCATCCAAGCAGCCTCCAGGACCCTCCACTCAACCAGAGTCCA
Organism: Macrotis lagotis; assembly: GCF_037893015.1. NCBI lineage: Eukaryota > Metazoa > Chordata > Mammalia > Peramelemorphia > Peramelidae > Macrotis > Macrotis lagotis. Next base: position 273,162,540 of record NC_133662.1, on the reverse strand, counting down.
ACCAACGCACTCTCAGCAGCACTAGGACAATAAAGTCCCCAATCACACTGGGGCTGATTATGAGCTCGTGACATCTCACCCACAGACAAGTTCCAAAGGAGTCCTCAGTGTGCAGAAACAGAGGAGAAGGAGGAGGTCAGAAGGCCTGGGGCATTGTAACAGGAGCAGAGATGTCAGCATTATCTTCTGTTAGTCTGGAGCATCAGGACCACAGAGGGGAGCACTAGAAATCCTCACTCATTAGCACTTCTGATCCCTCCCTGGAACTTCAATGATCAACAAACCCCCAGCCTGGAAGACCAAGCTCCTCTTTCCTTGTTGTGGAATGAATGTTCAATAAATATTGAGGTCCCCATGGTTGTGGAAAGACCAAGAATCACCATGAGACCAGGAATTCAGGGCTTCCTGCTTGAAGCCTCATCCTAAAACCCTGGGTTTCACTTAGAAGGAAGAAGGAACAATAAATGTGGAGACGGCATTAACCAAGCCTCCAGAAGACCCCAATTAGAGAGTCTAAGAGTCACTAACAAAAGGACCTATAGAGAAGCAGAACAAGCTGTTTGTGGGAGGGAGGATTAGGAAACAAGAAAGAAAACATCCCCTAATTGTTGTGATAGACAAACACATGCACACTGGACAGAGGGGTATAAAAGCCTTGCTCAGGGGAAAGGAGCTGTCAAAGGCCACCTCTCCTCCTCTCCTCCCCTCCCAAAGGAACCACCCATCCCAGACACCATGTGCCACACCAGCTGCTCCACTGGCTGCCAGTCAACGTGCTCGGTGCCAGTCTGCTGCAAGCCCATCTGCTGTGTTCGTCCATGTTGCCGCCCGTCCTCCTGTGTCGCCCTGCTCTGCCGCCCAGTATGTCCTGTGGTGACCAGCTGCCAGCCAGCCTGTGGAGGTGGCAGCTGCTCTCCATGTTGTTCTGGTGGCAACTCCTGCTCATCCCCATGCTGCCAGGCTGGTCCCTGTAGCCCTGCCTGCTGTGTATCCAGGCCCTGCCCATCCCCCTGTTGTGTGTCCAGCCCCTGCCAGTCTTCCTGCTGTGTTCCAGTCTGCTGCAAACCTGCCCTGTGTGTGTCCATGTGCTGCAAGCCAGTGGTGTGTGGTGTGCCCTCCTGCCAGGCCTCCTGCTGCCAGCCAGCCTCCTGTAACTCCCTGCTCTGTGGATCTTCCTGTACCCCATCCTGCTGCTGAGCGCATCTTTGCTCAGTTTACTTGAGAGGATCATGGAAGAATCTCCTTCTCACATCACTTGGTTCACAGCCATCTGCCACTGAGCAAGGCCATCCTCACATCACACAGTTTGGAGTTGGTTCTGTTCTGCCTCATCAGTCAGGAGACCTGGGCTAAGTCACTGTTGTTAGAAACCACTTGGGTCTCATCATTCCCCATGGTCTCCACTGTGAAACACCAGCCCCCATTCCCACAGGAAACTTTCCATATCTCCCTCCAGGGAAATCCTGACATACAAGGGCCTGGCTTTCCTCGGTGCCCCTCCTCGCCATGGAGACGCTCCAAGTTCATCCACCCCAGTAACCTCCCAAAAACCAAGCAATAATAAAGTCCCTTGGAGACACTTCTAAAAATCACTTGGTTCCTCTCTTTTTTTTCTGAAGCCTGGTGATCCAGTGGGTGACCTGAGGCACAGAGGGGAAGGAAGGAGTTTCCCATATATTTTCTGAGAAGATGTCATGGTCCAAGAGGGTTGCAATAGACCCATGGGCACCAGCAAGGGATTTGGCTAATGAACACTGAAGGTTTTCTTTAGCTTCAGAGCCCCCCAGGGAGAGGGCAGGGGGCAAAGAAGCAAACTCCTCCCAAGGCTTTCCATGTTAGGGGTAGAGATGTAGGTGTATGTATATCTATATGTGTATTTATTCCGAGTGTGTGTATGTAGCATGTGCCTATATGATTGCAAGTATATGTGGATGTGTGTATCCAAGCATTTGTGTGTGTCTGTGTGTCTGCATTTCTGGATGTTGTACATTGGGACTCCCTCTTCGTTCCCTGTTTTTCCCCCAAACACTCCTTACACCATCCACCCACTCTCTCCTCCCTGGGACTATTGAGACAAAGATTTAGAGTCTCTTCTCACCAGGGCAGTTGGTCTAGTTGTGACTGTGACCTGTGGAGCTCTGGTTGACTGAAAACATGGATTGTTGATTCATTAAGTTGTTAAAGCCATAATAGTGTGGAACCCTTTAAGCAGTGCAACTTATGCCGTGGGTTCCCTGCAAAAGTTCTATCAGTGAAAGCCACAGTAATAATAATAATAATAATAATAATAATAATAATGAATAATAATGAGTAACCCACTAAATAATGTAAACCAAGGTTACTGTAAGCCAAAGGAAGGCATCATAACCAGAGCTTGGCCAGTATTAGACTTTATAAACACAGGTTTTACCCAAAGCAACCTAGATGTAATATATAGGTTTCTGGGTAGAAGAAACCCAGACATATCAGCCAATCTGAGTGGACATACTTTGCAGCCGCTCTTGCCTTTTTCTGTTTGCTGTAATTACAAAGGGAATTTGGGGGAGGTCTTTTCAAGGATCCATGATTGTCATCTTGTGACCACTCCAGACTACTCTGCTGTGGGTATCCCACTTGGATTATTAATCTGCTATAATCAATCTGGAGGTCCCAGTTTATTACTTCAATATTTTAGATATTAAACTGGATTTTTTATGTGATAAAACATTGAATATGCTACCACAGGGCATTTCCAGGCACAACAGACTCCATCATCTCTCCTTCTAGCAGTTTCTCTATCAATTCTGACTCTTCCTCTCTAGGTCTCCCTCCCCATCTTTCTGACTGTCACTCTCTCAGTCTCTCGCCTTCTCTCCCTCTGTCTCTCCTTCTGTCTCTTCTTGCTCCCACTCCCACTCCATTTTTCTGTCTCTCTGTCATGAGATTCTCTCTCTCTCTCTCTCTCTCTCTCTCTCTCTCTCTCTCTCTCTGACTGGTTCTCCCTATTTCTATCTCTGTGTCTCTTTTTGTCTCTCTCATTGTCCCTCCACCTCTCCCTCTGTCTGCTTCTTTCCGTCTTTCTGTCACTCTGTCTTTTACTGTCTGTCTGTCTTGATAGTCTCTGTGGCTTTCTCTCTCTCTCTCTCTCTCTCTCTCTCTCTCTCTCTCTCTCTCTCTCTCTGTTGGTGAGTCTCTATCTCTTTATCTCTCTATCTCTATCTCTCCCTTCCTCTCCATTTATCTGTCTCTGTCTCTGTCCTCTCTCTCTTTCTCCTCTCTCTGTCTCTCTGTTTCTGTCTGTCTCTCTGTTTGGGTGTGTGTCTGTGTCTCTCAATTTCTGAAATGCATCTTAAATGCCTTTTAATGCAAATTAAAACAACTATGAGGTTCCAACTCATATTTGTCAGATTGACTAAGATGACAAAAAGCGAAAACGATCAATATTGTACAAGTTGTGCGAGGACAGGGACATTAATGTTGGTGGAGTTATGCATTCATGCAAGCATTCTAGAGAGCAAGATGGAACTATACTCAAAGAACAATAAAACTGACCATATCCTTTCACCCAGCATTACCAATATGAGGTCCAGAGGAAATCATAAAAAATAGGGAACGTATCACATATTCTAAAATTTTATAGCAGCTCTATTTGTAGTAGCAAAGAATTGGAAAATGAGGGGATGCCCAGAAAATGGAAAGTGGCTGAACAAGTTGTGGTACATGAATGTTATGGAGGACCATTGCTCAATAAGAATCCTTGAATGGTCAGACTCCAGAGAAGCCTGGAATGACTGGATGTGATGCTGAGTGAAGGGAGCAGAACCAAGAGAACATTGTGCACAAGAACAACATTGTGAGATGATCAGCCTTTATGGATGCAGTTTCTGTTGGCAGTTCAGAGATCATGGACAACCCTGGAAGACCGACTATGGACATCACAATCCACATCCACATTGATAGCCACAGAAAGAGAGACAGCGAGAGACAGAAATAGACAGAACCAAACTATAAAATCTGAATAAACACGATGTTCAGATTTTAAATTTTTCTCTTCTGTTTTTTCCTTTCTTTCCTATGGTTTCCTTTCTTTTCCCATAATTCTAATTCCTCATACAGAAAATGACTAATATGTAAACATGTTAAACACAAATGCACATTTAAAATGTTCACCAAATGGTTTGTTGTTTAGGGGAGCGAATGAGAAAGGAGGGTGGAATAAAATTATGTAACTCAAAAATATGCATGTAGATGAATGATGAAACCTTTCATAACATGTAACTGGAAAATGAAATTTAAAAAAATAGTGACTTTTCCAATGTTCCTCAGATAGCTAAATGCCTTTCTGGACCTAAATATTATTTCATTTTAATTCTCACATTTTTTTGAGGCTGGGTGCCCATTAAAGTATGTCCTCAGTCATTGTAATAAATGTCTTGAAAGTGTCTTTAAAAATGAAAAACTCAGTCTCTCTTGGTCTCAGTTTCTGTCTCTCTCATTGTTGCTAGTTCTGACTTTTTTCTCTCTGGTTCTCTTTTTCTTCTTGGTCTCCATTTCTGTTTCTTCTATCTCTCTCACTGTCTTTTTAAATCAATCTCTCCCTCTCTCTGTCTCTCTCTGTCTTTCTGAATCTCTCTCTCTCTCTCTCTCTCTCTCTCTCTCTCTCTCTCCCATTATTTTCTCTACATTCATATATTCCAACAGCCCTGATAACTTCATTAGCAGCAGCAAAGTATTTCGCCTACCAACTTTCCATGTTCTCAATCAGGAATTTTGAATTCAAAGAGAAATGTGACCTCTAACACATCCCTCAGCATCACACTGGATTGAATATAAACAGGGTTTAAAATGGGACACTGCCAACTCTATGCTATGTCTAATTCCTTTTCTTGTTTGTACCCCCTCCCCATACATTTTAAACTGGTTCTTGGCTCTTGACTTGGCAAGGGTCACTTTTTTGGTTCCTTGTTTGTCAAAGTAGCCACATGATGATCCAAAATATCAGGTCTGATTGCACTAATGGCCCAAGGACCTGCTGTCAAACAGAACACAAAATACATTGCTGTTGACCAGTCCCACTCCTGTCCAATCCCTCCCCCTGCTCCCCAGATCTCCTGGCCATTGCTGCATAATGTCACAGGTTCCTCTGGCCGTATCACCCTCCTGGTGGCCCAACAGGAAGCTCCCTGTCTCCCCAAGAAGCAGGGAAGGCTCAGAAGGCTCCTCCCCCATTTTCTCCCAGCTCCAAGTTGGACCTTGTACAAGAAGGTTCCCTGGTCCAACTCGTCAGCACTCTCTGTCTCTGATGTCTTTCTGCAACACCTTAGCTCTGTTCAGATAACTTCTCTGATCTGTTTCCCTTCTGCCTGAGATGCTCAGGCCTCAGCCCTGTATCTGCGAGGAGCAAGACCCTCAGAAATGGTTGCTAAAGGGTACAGATGGAAACCCAATGGCGGATGTTTATGGTCATTGGTCATCTCATGGACAATGACACCCTCACCTAATGATGGGCTCTGAGGAAAGTAGCCCGACACAACAACAAGGAAGAAGGCTTGGGCTCCCCTTGTCACATTCTCCTGGCAGAGGAATATAAGAGCTCAACAGACTGAGCCAAGTTCACCCCAGTCCCATACTTTCGCTTACACTCGCACACATACAGCTGCTCCCACCATGGCAGGCAACTGCTTTTCCAGACCCTGCATGCCCACAGCCTCAGCCACCTCGCTCTGCTCCAGTGATGTGAGCTGCAATACCAACATCTGTCTGCCAGGTTCCTACATGGGCTCATCCTGGCAGCTGGACAACTGCCCAGAGAGCTGCTGTGAACCCAGCTGCTGCGAGGTCTCCTGCTGCCAGGCACCCTGCTGCCCACAGGCCTCCTGCCTGACCCTCATGTGCCGCCCAGTCTGCTGCCTGCCCATCTCCTGCCAGTCAACCTGTGGACCCAGCCCCTGCCAGGCCACCTGCACCTCCTCCTGTTCACCAGCCTGCTGCCAGCAGTCTTGCTGCCAGCCCTCTGGCTGTGCGTCTTCCTGCTGCCAGCAGTCCTGCTGCCAAGCCCCCAGCTGTGCTGCCTCTCCCTGTGCGGTGCAGTCCTGCTGCTGCACCCCTCTCTGCTGCCAGCCCAGCTGCTGCCTGGCCCTGCCCGTGTGCTGCAAGCCCAGCTGCTGTGTGACCACAGAATGTTGTCCGCCCTCCAGCTGCTGCCAGCCCAGCTGCTGCCAACCAGCCTCCTGCATCTCCTTTCTCTGCCAGCCTGTGTGCAGTCCGGCCCCCTGCTGCGTGCCCCTCTCCAGCAAGCCCTCTTGCTGCACCACCACGTCCTCCTCCTCTTGCTGCTGCGCCCCGTCCTGCTGTCCGGCCACCGCCTGCTGCCGCCCCACCTCCAGTGTGTCCCTCCTCTGCCGGCCTGTCTGCTGCAAACCCGCTTGCAAACCTCCTCTGGCCAAAAGTCTTCCTGCTGACCACTGTCCACTTGTTCTTCTCAAACCCCACCAACCTATCTGCTGGCCTCCTGGGTCCATCCACAACTCCAGTCTAAACAACTGGCCAAAAATCACCCTGGAAGATGGTCTGTCCACCAACCTCCAACACCCAAGGCCTGGGTCTCCCGTGAAGTTCCTGAAAACCTTAGCTGAACCTGGCCATGGCTCCTGCTTCCACACACCCCCAGCTCAAATGTACCCTCCTGGCACTGCCACCAGATCTCAGTCTCTCTCTCTAGGGTCAAAGTGTGCAGGGATAGCCCCATGCAGGGACTCACCTAACAATAAACTGCATCAACTCATCTTCTTGGACTCTCACTTGATCTTTTTGCCCATCCTGGACCCATCACACCGGGGGGCAGGGGGGAAGCTGAAGACTACGTGAGCTAATCATTGAATGACCAGCACTCCATATACACACACACATGCACTTCTCCACCCTTGAACTGACCCAAGTCCAGACATATCTCTCTCCAAACCACACTGTGCCACATGCAAGCCCATCAGCCTGACCACTTAGCAACAATGCTCTTCCCCTGCTTTATTAGTTCAAGGGCAGGATGCCCAAAACACTCACTCACAGCACCTGCTCTGGAGCCTCAGAGTGCCACCACTACACAGGAAAGTGAGATGAGGAGAACAAAGAGAAATGTTCTCTGGGTTGGGATGTCTATTTATTCCTCCAAGTCTGGACGCAGGAGACCCTGGCTGTAGGGCCATGTGGTGGACCATAATATTTAAAATGGCTCTTTTTGTAGGGGCAAAGAATTGGAAAATGATGGGATATTGGGATATCCATCAAGTGAGGAATGGTTTATATAACCGTGCTATACGAATGCCATAAGATATTAGAGTTCTCCAAGACAACATGGGTCACATACTTCACAAATGGCTCAAAAATTTTGCATGAACTGACTGGTATTGAGTGAAGTGAGCAAAACCAAAACACTGTAGAATTGCCAGCATCACAGTGTGATGATCACTTATGACAGACCTAGCTCCTCGCAGAGGTTTAGTGGCCAAGGATTATTCTAAGAGACCTGTGAAGCAAAATGGCATTCATATCCAGTGAAAAAATGATGGAGTCTGAATGCAGACCAAAACAGCCTATTTTTGCTTTGTAAAACTTGTTTCATGTACTTTTATTTTCCTCATAGTTTTTCCAACTTTAGTTCTGATTCTTCATTCACACATGACTAATATAGAAATATGTTAAACATGAATGCACACGTGTGGCCTACATCAGATTATTTACTGTCAGGATAAGCAGGGAGGGAAGGGAATGAGACAGAAAAAAATTCAAAAACTGGAAAAAAGATGAATGTTGAAAACTATCATGGCATGCATTTGAAAAAATGAACTAAAATTACATTCAACAGAAGAATGATCACAGAGGAGGACCTGACTCACACCAGAGCAGGCATAGCACATGGGAGCACACTTGGAACACAGGCTCTGAGGGCTCAGCATCCAAGCAGCCTCCAGGACCCTCCACTCAACCAGAGTCCAACCAATGCACTCTCAGCAGCACTAGGACAATAAAGTCCCCAACCACACTGGGGCTGATTATGAGCTCCTGACATCTCACCCACAGACAAGTTCCAAAGGAGTCCTCAGTGTGCAGAAACAGAGGAGGAGGAGGAGGTCAGAAGGCCTGGGGCATTGTAACAGGAGCAGAGATGTCAGCATTATCTTCTGTTAGTCTGGAGCATCAGGACCACAGAGGGGAGCACTAGAAATCCTCACTCATTAGCACTTCTGATCCCTCCCTGGAACTTCAATGATCAACAAACCCCCAGCCTGGAAGACCAAGCTCCTCTTTCCTTGTTGTGGAATGAATGTTCAATAAATATTGGGGTCCCCATGGTTGTGGAAAGACCAAGAATCACCACGAGACCAGGAAGGTCAGGGCTTCCTGCTTGAAGCCTCACCCTAAAGCCTTGGGTTTCACTTAGAAGGAAGAAGGAGGAATGAATGTGGAGACAGCATTAAACAAGCAGCCAGAAGATCCCAATTATTCTCAACCTTTCAAGGAAAACTTTGGAGGGTCTAAGAGTCACTAACAGGGACCTATAGAGAAGCAGAACAAGCTGTTTGTGGGAGGGAGGATTAGGAAACAAGAAAGAAAACGTCCCCTAATTGTTGAGGTAGACAAACACATGCACACTGGACAGAGGGGTATAAAAGCCTTGCTCAGGGGAAAGGAGCTGTCAAAGGCCACCTCTCCTCCTCTCCTCCCCTCCCAAAGGAACCACCCATCCCAGACACCATGTGCCACACCAGCTGCTCCACTGGCTGCCAGTCAACGTGCTCGGTGCCAGTCTGCTGCAAGCCCATCTGCTGTGTTCGTCCATGTTGCCACCCGTCCTCCTGTGTCGCCCTGCTCTGCCGCCCAGTTTGTCCTGTGGTGACCAGCTGCCAGCCAGCCTGTGGGGGTGGCAGCTGCTCTCCATGTTGTTCTGGTGGCAACTCCTGCTCATCCCCATGCTGCCAGGCTGGTCCCTGTAGCCCTGCCTGCTGTGTATCCAGCCCCTGCCCATGCCCCTGTTGTGTGTCCAGCCCCTGCCAGTCTTCCTGCTGTGTTCCAGTCTGCTGCAAACCTGCCCTGTGTGTGTCCATGTGCTGCAAGCCAGTGGTGTGTGGTGTGCCCTCCTGCCAGGCCTCCTGCTGCCAGCCAGCCTCCTGTAACTCCCTGCTCTGTGGATCTTCCTGTACCCCATCCTGCTGCTGAGCACATCTTTGCCCAGTTTACTTGAGAGGATCATGGAAGAATCTCCTTCTCACATCACTTGGTTCACAGCCATCTGCCACTGAGCAAGGCCATCCTCACATCACACAGTTTGGAGTTGGTTCTGTTCTGCCTCATCAGTCAGGAGACCTGGGCTAAGTCACTGTTGTTAGAAACCACTTGGGTCTCATCATTCCCCCTGGTCTCCACTGTGAAACACCAGCCCCCATTCCCACAGGAAACTTTCCATATCTCCCTCCAGGGAAATCCTGACATACAAGGGCCTGGCTTTCCTCGGTGCCCCTCCTCGCCATGGAGACGCTCCAACTTCATCCACCCCAGTAACCTCCCAAAAACCAAGCAATAATAAAGTCCCTTGGAGACACTTCTAAAAATCACTTGGTTCTTCTCTTTTTTTTCTGAAGCCTGGTGATCCAGTGGGTGACCTGAGGCACGGAGGGGAAGGAAGGAGTTTCCCACATATTTTCTGAGAAGATGTCATGGTCCAAGAGGGTTGCAATAGACCCATGGGCACCAGCAAGGGATTTTGCTAATGAACACTGAAGGTTTTCTTTAGCCTCTGAGCCCCCCGGGGGAGGGCAGGGAGGCAAAGAACCAAACTCCTCCCCAGGTTTCTCATGTTGGGGGTAGAGATGTGGGTGTATGTGTATCTGTATGTTTGTATTCTGAGTGTTTGTATGTAGTATATGCCTGTATGATTATAAGCATATGTGGATGTGTGTGTCCAAGCATTTGTGTGTGTCTGTGTGTCTGCATTTCTGGATGTTGTAAATTGGGACTCCCTCTTCGTTCCCTGTTCTTCCCCCAAACACTCCTCACACCACCCACTCTCTCCTCCCTGGGACTATTGAGACAAAGATTTAGAGTCTCTTCTCACCAGGGCAGTTGGTCTAGTTGTGACTGTGACCTGTGGAGCTCTGGTTGATTGAAAACATGGATTATTGATTCATTAAGTTGTTAAAGCCATAATAGTGTGGAACCCTTTAAGCAGTGCAACTTATGCCGTGGGTTCCCTGCAAAAGTTCTATCAGTGAAAGCCACAGTAATAATAATAATAATAATAATAATAATAATAATGAATAATAATGAGTAACCCACTAAATAATGTAAACCAAGGTTACTGTAAGCCAAAGGAAGGCATCATAACCAGAGCTTGGCCAGTATTAGACTTTGTAAACACAGGTTTTACCCAAAGAAACCTAGATGTAGTATACGGGTTTCTGGGTAGAAGAAACCCAGACATATCAGCCAATCTGAATGGACATACTTTGCAGCTCCTCTTGCCTTTGTCTGTTTGCTGTAATTACAAAGGGAATTTGGGGGAGGTCTTTTCAGGGATCCATGATTGTCATCTTGTGACCACTCCAGACTACTCTGCTGTGTGTATCCCACTTGGATTATTAATCTGCTATAATCAATCTGGAGGTCCCAGCTCATTTCTTTAATATTTTAGATATTAAACTGGATTCTTTAATGTGATAAAAACCTTGAATATTCTACTGAAGGGGATTTCCGGGTACAGTAGACCCCATCATCTCTCTTCCCCATCCATTCTGCCTCTTCCTCTCGAGCTCTCCCTCCCCATCTTTCTGATTCTGTCATTCTCTCAGTCTCTACTTCCTTCCCTCCATTCCCCTCTGTCTCTCCTGTCTCTTCTCTTTCCCACTCCCTCTCCATTTTTCTTTCTCTCTGTCATGAGATTCTCTGTCTCACTCTCAGTCTGGTTCTCCCTATTTCTATCTCTGTGTCTCTTTCTCTTTCTCTATCACTTTTTGTCTCTCTTATTGTCCCTCCCCCTCCCCCTCTCCCTACTTCTCTTTCTCTCTTCTCTCTCTCTCTCTCTCTCTCTCTCTCTCTCTCTCTCTCTCTCTCTCTCTCTCTCTCTCTCTCTCTCTCTGTCTCTTGGTCTCTCTCTCACTCTCAAGTTTCTGCACATTTCCACACAAATACTCATACTAGCCATGATAACAAGTCCATCAGCAACACCTAGACTAGGGAAGGGGCCCCATTAGATGGTTTCAATTCTTTCCCCTCTCTAATTCATCGTCTCAACCAGGGATTATAAACTCAAAAACAAATTGAAGCCACTTCATAAATTCCCTTTGAATTGAATATGAAGTGGGTTCAAGAGTCTTTTTCAATGTTTCCCTTTTTTTGTTTCTTTGGGAACATGTTCATCTGATACTTTTAATTTGCATCTGGCCTTTAACACAGTGGGGGCCACTTTTTTGGCTCCTCCTCTGCGGAAGCAGGCACAGTGATGATCCAATCTGGTCACATCATTACTAGCCCAAGGATCCACTGTCAAACAGAACACAAACTACTTTGTTGTTGCCCAGTGCCAATCCCGTCCAATCCCTTCCCCTGATTTCCAGATCTCCTGGCCAATGCTGCTTAGTGTCACTCGTACCTCTGGCCAGACTGGCCTCCTGGTCTCCCAGTATGATGCTCCCTGCATCTGGGAAGACAGAATGCCCCTCCCCCATCCTCCTCTCGGTTCCAGGATGTCCCAGTTTGGATCCTAAACAAGAAGCCTCTCTGACCCACCTTGTCAGGAAACCCTCCTGAAATCACCTTGAAGGTTCTAGTCTCTGCTCAGATGACCCTTGACCCATTCGCTTTCCCTTCTGCCCCTGGATGCTCAGGCTTTAGCCCTGTGTCTGGCCAGGAGCAGGGGCTTCAGAGATGTTTACTAAAGGGGGAAAATTGAAACCAAATGGAGGATGTTTATGGACCACTGGCCATCTCCTGGACAACAGCACCATCACCTAATGATGGGCTCTGAAGGAAGCAGCTCTGTAGAACAATAGGGAAGAAGACCCTTGGCACATCCTCCTGCCAGAGGGATATAAGAGCCCACCAGGCTGTGCCACCTTCACACACAAGCTCTACACCTTCCTTCACACCCCCCCCCACACACACAACTCCTCCCACCATGGCAGACACCTGCTTTTCCAGACCCTGCATGCCCACAGCCTCGGCCACCTCAGTCTGCTCCAGTGACGTGAGCTGTGGCAGCAATGTCTGCTTGCCCAGTTCCTGCACGGGCTCGTCCTGGCAGCTGGACGACTGCCCAGAGAGCTGCTGTGAACCCGGCTGCTGTGAGCCTTCCTGCTGCCAGCCAGCCTCCTGCTTGACCCTCGTGTACCGTCCGGTCTGCTGCCTGCCCACCTCCTGCCAGCCAGTCTGTGGACCCAGCCCCTGCCAGGCCACCTGCACCGACTCCTGTTCACCAGACTGCTGCCAGCAGTCTTGCTGCCAATCCTCTGGCTGCGGGTCTTCCTGCTGCCAAGCCCCCAGCTGTGCTGCCTCTCCCTGTGTGGTTCAGTCCTGCTGCTGCTCCCCACTCTGCTGCCAGCCCAGCTGCTGCCTGACCCTGCCCGTGTGCTGCAAGCCCAGCTGCTGTGTGACCACAGTCTGTTGTCCGGCCTCCAGCTGTTGCCAGTCCAACTGCTGCCAGCCCAGTTGCTGCCCCCCGGCTTCCTGCATCACCCTCCTCTGTCGGCCCATATGTGGTCCAACCCCCTGCTGTGTGCCCCTCTCCTGCAAACCCTCTTGCTGCACCACCACGTCCTCCTCTTCTTGCTGCTGCGCCCTGTCCTGCTGTCCGGCTACCACCTGCTGCCGCCCCACCTCCAGCGTGTCCCTCCTCTGCCGGCCCGTCTGCTGCAAACCTGCCTGCTGCACTACCACCTGTGGTCAGAAGTCTTGATGCTGACCGTAGGTCACCTGCTCTTCTCAAATCCTTCCAAACTGTTGTTAGCCTCCTGAATTCATCCTCAAACACCAAGCTGAACAACCGCCCAACATGACCCCAAAGGCATTTGGTCCACCAAGGTCCAAGTGACTATCTCACCTGCCCCAGCACAGGCTGAATCTCCCACCAAGCTCCTCCAAACCATGGCTGACCCTGGCCATAGCTTCTGTTGCCACTTTAAACCAGCTTAGCCTGTACCATCCTGGCACTGCCACCAGATCTCAGCCTCTCTCTGAGATCAAAGTAAGCAGGGATGAGCCCATGCGAACCCACCTGACAATAAACTGCATCAACTCACCTTCCTGGACTCTGACTTGCTTCCCTTCCTTATCTTGGACCCATTACAGTGGGGTAGTGGGGAAGACAGCCTGGGGAGACCAGAAGGTTGCATGAGATAGTAATTAAATGATCATCCCACCAGGAAATGTCACATGGTTGAGCTGACCCAAGCCATGACCAATCCCTCTCCCACCCACACTGTGCCATGTACATGCCCATCAATCTTTCTACCAGGTAATGATTCACTTCCCTTAGAACTCTTCCACTGCTTGATATATCTGATCTCATTGTGTCCAATTCAAGGGCAGGGCGCCCAATACACTTTGCCATAGCAAAGTGAAATTTCAGTCTGAGTGCCACTACCTCTCCAGGAAAATGGCCTGAGGAGAATGGTCAGAAATGTTCTCTTGGATTGGATCCTGCTTACTCCTTCTGGTCCAGAGCCAGGACACTCATAAAGGAAATGAGTGAGGTCCCTTTTTTGCCACCTCTACCTACCCCTGACAATCCTAAGGGCAAGGCACTACACAGACATGGAAGAATGACCATGTTGAAGGGCCTGACTCACAGGTCAGTCAGGGCACAGGGGAGCCCACCCAGAGACGTTCCCCTTCCAAGCAGTCTTTGTATGCCCAGAATTCAGGCAGCTCCCAGGACTCTATTCAACCAAAGCCCAGACAACTCATTACCAGCATCACCAGCACAACATCATCCCAAACCACACTGGGGCTGATTATGACATCTCAGGGCCATGACAAGTTCCAAAAGAACCCTCTGCATGTAGAAACAGAGAAGGAAGTGAAAAGGGGAAGAGGTGCTACTTTCTGTCATGACAGGTCCCCTTGGAGGATGACAAACTCCACGGATCTAGGACACTTGCACATGAACACACATGTACATGTATACACAGAGAATTGCCCTCCCTCCTTTCATGGTGACCATTACTTTCCCTGCCAGGGGGGATGACTCTCACTTGTGAAAATCAGCGTCCTTAACAAGGGAAGCAAGAATGCTCTTATCACCTGGTCCAGGAAGGGGTCAGTGGCCTTTATTCAGGGCCTTGTGTTTAAGCGAGGCTGCCCAGCTGTCTGTTCCACAGGGGAAGGAGACAGCCCCAAACTGGGGGGAAACCAGACTTTGGGAGAAGGCTCTTTTGAGACATTTCTTAGGGAGGATTCAACAAGTGTCCTCCAGGATGTGGAGGGATGTCAGATAGAAAGAGATGGAGCTTCTTGTTCTTCATCAAGAGCATAACATAGAGAAGGTCAGAGAGATGGGGGAGTGTGAAATGCTTCTTTGTTTGAGGAAATGCTGACCCAGGGATCAGAGCTCCCTCCCCATTGGGACATTGGAACCTCTGCAGCCCCAGAAAGCCCAAGGGGCCCAGAGCCCATAGGACCCACAGGCAGTTAGAGAGGTGAACCCACATTCAGGAATCCTACTGTCTGCTAGGGACTGTGGCAAATATGCAACATCTAAGGAAAACATTGACATGGGCACTGCCCTCAGGGAGCTTGCGTCCTACCAGAGGAAATAGGATAAAGATGGGCAAGGAGAAACAAATCATTTCAGGGGACAGAAGGCACTGGAATCTGGATGGATCAGGAAAGACTTCCTGTCAAATATGATGCAGAAGTCAGTCTCAGAGGAAGCCAGATAGCCAAAGAGGCTAAGGTATCTTACAGGCAGGTGACGCAGTCTCTGAAGTTGAGATGTAACAAAGTATGGATCCATTCTCTGCTGTTTGTGGTAATTTTGACCTAACAATTAACACCAAGAAAATGGACATTCTCCAATCCTCAGCACCACACTTTCATAGGTGGAACCAGCAAATGGGGAAGTTTTGAAGACTAGATGAGTTCACTTACCTTGGCAGTGTACTTTACAGAGATGTTTACAGTGATACCAAAGTCGAAATGCTCATAGCTCGGTGTCTGGGAGGCCCCAAAAGAAAGTGGGAGAAAAGTGGTATCAGACTGACCCCCAAGTGAAGGTCTACAGAGCCATTGTGCTGACCTCATTGCTATAGGACTGTGAAATCAGGACAGTCTACTAGCACCATGTCAGGAAATGGAATTACTTCCATTTAAAATGTCTGAGGAAGATTCTGAAGGTCACCTGACTGGAGAGGATGCCAGATACTGAAGTCCTTTCTCGAGCTAAACTGCTGAGCACCAAGCTCCACTGCATTAAATCTTCTAGGGGCTGGTCATGTTTTTAGAATGACAAATCTAAGTTTACCTAAAAGACATTTTAATGAAGAATTCACACAGGGCAAGGGTTCAAATAGTGGTCAGAAAATATGATCCAAGGACACTCACAAGGTCTCTCTGAAAGCCTTTGGAGTCAATATCATCATCCCATGGAAGACATTTAGGAAGCACCACCCATCATGGTGTGCCCACATCACAGAAGGCACTGTGCTCCATAAAGGAGGCAGAATTGTACTGGGCCAAAAGAAACAGAAGAAGCAGTAATTAGGAAAATCCAAACCAAAAGTTTCCATGACCTTTTGGGGGCTGACCTATAGCAAATCATCCCAAGCTTGGATTGGGCTGATCAGCCACAGGCAGACACACTATGTGTCCTCTTTGGAAAAGAAGGGCAAAAACCAACCAGCTCCCCAAAAACACAACCAGCAGGGCAGTTTGACTGACTCTCAGCATGACAAAGGAAGTAAGAAGGGAAGAGGCTGGAAAAGAGGAAGGACTCAGCATTTGCAATGCACTTTCTTCCAGAGGCCACTGAAGCCTCTTGAGTGCAGGAATCAGTGCTTGGATCCTGGCTTTCATGTGTCTTGGAGACTCCAAACCTAAAAATGGCATCTTTTTATTTAGGGCCAGGAAGAGGAGACAACCTTGCCCCTAGTGTCAGCCTCCCAAGCTCTGGGAAGTTTGTAACAGGAGCAAAGAAGTGACCGTGATATTCTCTTAATCCACAGCATCACACATGCAGAGGGGAACACCGGAACATGGAATCAATATTCAATAAATATCTGGGTCTGCATTCTGGAGAACAATTTGGAATTACATCTAAAGGACAATATAACTGCTCATAACTTTTGATCCAGCAACACCACTCCCAGGTCAATATCCTAAAGACATCAGAGGAAAAGGGAAAAGAGCCACAATAACAAAAATATATCCAGCAGCTCTATTCTGGTGGCAAAAGACTGGAAATTTAGGGATGACCATTAATTGGGGAATGGCTGAAGAAGTGACAGTATATGAATGTGATGGAGTACTATAAGAAATCATGAGCAGCCTTTAGAGATTTTAGAGAAGCCTAGGAAGATTTGCATGAACTTATGCTGAGGGAAGTGAACAGAACCAAGAGAACACTGTACACAATAGCAGTAACTTTGTGAGATGATCAACTATGGTCTCAGAAGTACAATAATCAAAGACAATTCTCCAAGACTAGACTAACACCTAACACCCTTTACCAAGATAAGATCCAAATGGTTACAGGACATAAAAAACAATACTATAAGCAAATTAGAAGATCAAGGACTAGTTTACCTGTCAGATCTATGGAAAGGGGAGCAGTTTATGACTAAAGAAGAGTTGGAGAACACCAAAAACCAATTAGATGATTTCTATTACATTAAAATGTTTTTGCACAGATAAAACCAATGTAACCAAGATCAAAAGAAATGTAGTAAATTGGGAAACAATCTTTACAACTAATGATTCTGACAAAGGACTCATTTCTAAAATATACAAGAGAACTGAGTCATATTTTTTTTAGTTTTTTTGCAAGGCAATGGGGTTAAGTGACTTGCCCAAGGCCACACAGTTAGGTAATTATTAAATGTCTGAGGCCAGATTTGAACTCAGGTCCTCCTGACTCCAGGGCCAGTGCTCTAGTCATTGTGCAACCTAGCCACCCCTGAGTCATATTTTTAAAACAAAAAGCTGTTCCCCAATTGACAAATGGTCAAAGGATATGCAAAGGCAATTTACAAATGAGGACATCAAAGCAATCCATAGCCATATGAAAAAAAGTGCTCTAAATCGTTAATTATTAGAGAAATGCAAATTAAAGCTTCTCTGAGGTACCACCTCACACCTCTCAGACTGGCCAATATGACCAGAAAGGATAATGATCATTGTGGGAAGGGTTGTGGGAAATCTGGGACACTATTACACTGTTGGTGGAGCTGTGAACTCATCCAACCCTTCTGGAGAGCTATTTGGAACTACGCCCAAAGGGCAACAAAAATGTGCATCCCCTTTGACCCAGCAATACCACTACTGGGTCTATATCCTGAAGAGATGATGAAAAAAGGGTAAAAACATCACTTGTACAATAATATTTATAGCAGTCCTGTTTGTGGTGTCAAAGAATTGGAAATCAAGTAAATGTCCTTCAATTGGGGAATGGCTTAGCAAACTGTGATATATATGTATATATATATATATATATATATATATATATATATATATATATATATAGTCATGGAACACTATTGTTCTATTAGATACCAGGAGGGATGGAATTTCAGGAAAGCCTGGAGGGATTTGCATGAACTGATGCTGAGTGAGATGAGCAGAACCAGAAGAACACTGTCCACCCTAACAGCAACATGGGGGCGATGGTGAACCTTGAAGGACTCACTCATTCCATCAGTGCAACAATTAGAGACAATTTTGGGCTGTCTGCAAAGGAGAGTGCCATCTGTATCCAGAGAAAGAGCCGTGGAGTTTGAACAAAGTTCAAGGACTATTCCCTTTAATTTAGGAAAAAACAGATATCTTATTGTCTGATCTTGTAACCTCTTAGACTTCTTGTCTCTTCTTTAAGGATCTGATTTCTCTCTCATCACACCCAATTTGGATCAAGGTACAACATGGAAACAAAGTAAAGACTGACAGAGTGCTTTCTGGGGTGGGGGAGTAAGATTGAGGGGAAAATTGTAAAACTCAAATAATATTTTTAATAAAAATAAATTTAAAAAAACAATTCTCCAAGACTTGTCCATCCAGAGAAGGGAATATGGAATCTGAAGCAGAACAAAGTTACAAGTTTTAGGTTTTCACATTTGTTTTATGCTTTGTGTCTTCTTTTACCCTCTCATGGCTTTCTGATACCTTTTGTTCTAATTCATCTTTCAAAACATGACTGATATAGAAATACATTTAACATATTTATACATGTATAACATATCAGATTTCTTGCTGTCACAGGAAGGGGGGAGGGAAGGAGAGACAAAAATAGGAATTCCAAATCTTATCAAAATATGAATGTTGGGACAGCTAGGCAGCACAATGGCTAGAACACCGGCCCTGGAGGCAGGAGGACCTGAGTTCACATCCGGCCTCAGACACTTAATAATTACCTAGCTGTGTGATCTTGGGCAAATCACTTAACTCCATTGCCTTGCAAAAACAACAAAAAAGATGAATGTTGAAAATTATCTTTGCATATAGTTGGAAGAATAAACCAAAATTTTCAATTTAAAAAAATAAGTAAATATATGAATCTGGATGGTCGTGGAGAGACCAAGAATCCCCCTTGAGACCAGGAGGGTAGGACATCCTGCTTTAAGGACTCACCCCAAAGTCTTGGGTTTGGCTTAGAAAGAAGAAAGAGGAATGAATTAGTAAACAGAAGTAAACAAGATGCCAGGTCTCTAAGAAGACCCCAACTATTCTGAAGCCCCAAGGCAAAACATCTGAGGGTCTAAGAAACACAGGATAAGCACCTATGGAGAACTTAATAAGCTATGTGGGAAGTAGAAGGGTAGGAGGAACAACAGTTACTGTTTGTTGTGGTAGACACACACAATCACTTCCTCATACTACACATAGACAATCTACAGAGCTGTATAAAAGCCTTGTACAAGGGAAAGGAGCTGTCCAAGTTCACCTCTTCTCTCTGCTCCTCTCCCAAAGGAACCACCCACCACAGCCACCATGTGCCACACCAGTTTCTCTACTGGTTGCCAGCCAACCTGCTCCGTGCCAGTCTGCTGCAAGCCTGTCTGTTGTGTTTGTCCTTGTTGCCGCCCAGCCTCCTGTGTGACCCTGCTCTGCCGCCCAGCTTGCCCTGTGGTGACCAGCTGCCAGACCATCTGTGGAGCTGGCAGCTGTTCCCCCTGTGGCTGTGGTGGCAGCCCCTGCCCATCCCCCTGCTGCCAGGCTGGTCCCTGTAGCCTTGCCTGCTGTGTGTCCAGGCCCTGCCAATCTGCCTGCTGTGTGCCAGTTTGCTGCAAACCTGCTCTGTGTGTGCCCATGTGTTGTAAACCTGTGGTGTGTGGAGTGCCCTCCTGCCAGGCTTCCTGCTGCCAGCCAGCCTCCTGCACCTCCCCACTCTGTGGCACCTCTTGCACCCCCTCCTGCTGCTGAGCACATTTCCCATTTCACTTGAGGACCACAGAAGAATCCACTTCTCAGATCATTGTGATCAGGGCCACCTGTCACTGAGCAGGGTCCTCCTCATTTCCCACAGCTCGGAGTCCAGACCCAGGCTAGGTCACTGTTGCCAGAAACTACCTGGGTCTCATCATTCCCCATGACTCTACCATCGAACAGCAGCCCCCATTCCTAAAGGGAACCTTCCAGACTTCTCTCCAGGGAGATCCTGACAAAGCAAGGCCTGGTTTTCTTCAGTGCCCCTCCTCACTTTGGGTGCCACTCTAGCTTCACCCATGCCAGTGACCCCCCCAAAAAAACAACATGTAATAAAGTTCCTTGGAGATACTTCTAAAAATCACTTGTTCCCTCTCTTTTCCGAAGCCTGGTGGTCCAGGGGGTAGCCTGCGGCACAGAAGGGAAGGAAGGAGCTTCCCACATTTTTTTCTGGGGAGATATCATGGCCCAAGAGGGTCAGAACAGGCTCATGGGCACCTGGAAGGAATTTGGCTAATGGGCATTGAAGGTTTTCTTCAGTTCTGGATCCACTGAAGGGAGGGCTGGGAAGCAGAAAAGCAAAATTCTCCCAGAGTCTTTCTTTGTTGGGGGCAGAGACTAGCTCTGAGACACCCCAATTTACTTCTGCTGCATGGTTCACTTCGACAGGACAAGATGCCACAGCAAAAAGTTTCCCCAGTCCCCTACCTAGCCTGACTCCAGTGTTTCCTCCAAGGAGAGTATAAGCTCCTAGAGGGCAGGGTCTGTCTTTTTCCATTACTTGTTTCTCCAGCTTTGTCCAGAGTAGGTCCTTCATAGATGTGGCCTAGATTGGCAGGAAGCTTCCTCAGGGGTCACTGCCTGGGGGGGGGGGGGTTGGCTAACAAACAGTTATGACTGAGGGTAAGTTCCAGCCCCTATGGGTTTGGGGGAAAGCGTTGAGGATGTTCCTCATGGAGCTTCTGGTTCCTCAGGGTCAATGAGAAGAAGTGAGAGAGAGTCCCAGGGGCCCTGTGTAGGACAGCAGTGGGGACCCTGGACAGGGGGTGTGAATTTGTGAAAGTGTACATGTGTGTCTGTTGTGTTGTGTTGTGTGTATGTTTGTGTGTCTGTTTTTTTTGCATGTATATGTGTGTGTGCATGTCTCTGTAATTGTGTCGACACCTGTGTGTGCACATGCATGTGTATATTTTCATGTCTGTGTTTGTGTGTCTATGCTTGTTTCTTGCACAGCCACATGTGTGTCATATGTGTTTATCAGTCTCTTTCTCTCTGATTCTCTTTGTCTTCTTGGTCTCTGTCTCTGTCTGACTCTGACTCTCTGTGTCTCTTCTCTGTCTCTCTGCCATTCCCTCTTCTCCAGGCATACTCCAATTGCCCTGATAACACTCACACCAGGTGGAATAACAAAGTAGTTGCTCTAGGCAGTCTCCATCTTTTCTCTTTCCAATGCACGCTCTACATCAGGGTTTCTAATTCAAAGAGGAGAGGGGCCTCTAACACATGCCTAAGCATCACACTGAACCAAATAGCAACAAAAATTTAAAATGGGACAGTGTCGACTTTATGCTGGCTTTTAATTTCTTTTCTGAGATGACCCCCCTCCCCCATATGTTTTCATCTGATCCTTGGCTTTTGACTTTGTAGAGGTGACTTTTTTGTCTCCTTCTCTGCGGAAGGAGACACAATGAGGATCCAAAAGCTCTGGTCTAACACATCACTTAAGGCCCAAGGATCTGCTGTCACAGAGAACACAAACGTCTTTGTTGTTACAAACCCTGCTCCCCAAAGCTCCTGGACAATGCTACTTGGTGGCACTGGTCCCAAACATGATGAGCCCTGTCTCCCCAAGCAGCTGGGAAAGCTCAGAAGGCCTCTCCCCCACCCTTCTTCCAGATCCAGGATCTCCCCGTTCGGACCTTATACAGGAAGCCTCCCTGATCCCACTTGTCAGTATTCATCTCCTCTGACATCACCCTGCAATTTCTTGAAAAGAGCCTTCCCTTCTGTCCTTGGATGTTCAGGCCTGTGACTGGCCAGGAGCAGGGGGGGGCAGAGATGCTTATTAATGGATGGAAATTGAAGCCAAATGGAGGCTGTTTATGGACCACTTGCCATCTGGACAATGGCACCCTCACTTAATGATGGGCTCTGAGAGAAGCAGCCCTACACAATAACAAGGAAGAAAGCTAGGGCTCCCCTTGACACATCCTCCTGGCAGAGGGATATAAGAGCCCACCAGGCTGTGCCACCGTCACACCAGTCCCACACCTTCCCTCACACCCTAACCCCCCCACACACAGCTGCTCCCACCATGGCACACACCTGCTTTTCCAGGCCCTGCATGCCCACAGCCTCAGCCACCTCGGTCTGCTCCAGTGATGTGAGCTGTGGCAGCAATGTCTGCTTGCCCAGTTCCTGCATGGGCTCGTCCTGGCAGCTGGACGACTGCCCAGAGAGCTGCTGTGAACCGAGCTGCTGTGGGCCCTCCTGCTGCCCGGCCCCCTGCTGCCAGCCAGCCTCCTGCCTGACCCTTGTGTGCCACCCAGTCTGCTGCCCGCCTACCCCTTGCCAGCAATCCTGTGAACCCAGCCCTTGCCAGGCCACCTGCACCTCCTCCTGCTCCCCAGCCTGCTGCCAGCAGTCTTGCTGCCAGTCCTCTGGCTGTAGATCTTCCTGCTGCCAAGCCCCCAGCTGTTCTGCCTCTCCCTGTGTGGGACAGTCCTGCTGCTGTGCCCCACTCTGCTGCCAGCCCAGCTGCTGCCTGGCCCTGCCCGTGTGCTGCAAGCCCAGCTGCTGTGTGACCACAGCCTGTTGTCCAGTCTCCAGCTGCTGCCAGCCCAGTTGCTGCCGCCCAGCCTCCTGCATCTCCCTCCTCTGTCGACCCGTGTGTGGTCCAACCCCCTGCTGTGTGCCCCTCTCCTGCAAACCCTCTTGCTGCACCACCACGTCCTCCTCCTCTTGCTGCCGTGCCCCCTCCTGCTGTCCAGCCACCGCCTGCTGCCGCCCCACCTCCAGTGTGTCCCTCCTCTGCCGGCCCGTCTGCTGCAAACCCGCCTGCTGCACTACCACCTGTGGTCAGAAGTCTTGCTGTTGAACACTGTCCAGTTGTTCCTCTCAAACCCTACCAGACTGCTTGTCAGCCTCTTGGGTCCATCCACAAACACCAGGCTGAACAACTGCCCAACATAACCCCAAAGGTATTCGGTCCACCAAGGTCCAAGTGACCTGCCCTAGCACAGACGACATCTCCCACAAAGTTTCTCCAAACCATGGCTGACCCCTACCTTAGTTCCTGTTTCCACTTTGATCCAGCTCAACCTTCACCATCCTGGCACTGCCACCAGATCTCAGTCTCTGTCTAGGATCAATGTATGCAGGTATTTTCTCCTTCAGGGACCCACCTGGCAATAAACTGCATCAAGTCACTTTCCTGGACTCTCACTTGCTCCTTTTCCTTATTCTGTACCCATTACAATGGGGTAGTAGGGAAGACACAAGGACCACAGAGGACAGTTGGGTAGACCAGAATGTCACATGAGATAGTCATTGAATGACCATGATAGCATGCACACCTGTCACCATGGTTGAGCTAACCCTGACCCATCCCTCTCCAACCCACACATGCGCATCATGCATGCCTATCAGTCTGCTCACCTGTCTATGATTCTCTTCCCTTAGAAGTCTTCCCCGGTTTATAAATCTGATCTCATTATGTCCAATTCAGTGGCAGGTCACCCAATACACTTCTGCCCAACATCTTCTCTGGAGCCTCAGTCTTGAGTACATCAGGAGAGTGGCTTGTGAAGAATGGCCAGAAAATGCTCTCTTGATTTGGAGGCCTCCTTACTCCTCCTGATCCAGAGTGAGGATACCAGGCACATGGACAAGAATGACCAAGTTGGAGGGTCTGACTCACCACAGGGAAGTCATGGCAGCCCACGTGGAGAGGTACCCTTTGCAGGCAGTTTCTGCATTCCCAGCACCCAGGCAGTCCCCAAGACCCTCTACTCTCCCAGACAACTCACTGTCAGCATCAGCAGGACAATAAAGCCCCAAACCATGATGGAGCTGATCATGAGCTGAATGGTATCTCAGGACCTTGACAAGTTCCAAAGGTGACTTCTCTGTGCAGAAACAGAGAAAAACGTCAGAAGGGGAAGGAGATGCTACCTTCCATCAGGAGAGACCCCCTTGGAGGGGGACAAGCCCCACTGATCGAGGACTCCTACACATGAACATGTGTACATTCACACACACAGTCTTGTCCCCCACCCTTAATGGTGACTGCTACTTTCTAGCTTGTGAAAATCAGTGTCCTCACAAGGGCACAAGAACACTCTTGTCACCCGGTCTTAGAAAGGGGCAGTGGTTCTTTGTTCAGGGCCACATGTTTAAGTGAGGCTGCCCCGCTGTCTGCTCCCCAGGAGAGCGAGACAGACCCAAATTGGGAGGAAATCAGACTTTGGGAGAAGGCTCTTTGAGGACTCAACAACTATCTTCAGGGATGTGGAGGGACATCAGTCAGGGAGATGGAAGCTTCTTGTTCTGTCACCCAGAGTGGAATATGGAAAAGGTCAGAGAGATGGGGGAGTAGCAGTTGCTTCTGTGTTTGAGGAAATCCTGACTCAGGGATCAGAGTCGCCCCCCTCCCAATTGGGACATGGGAACCTCTGCAGTCCTAGAAAGTCAGAGGGACTCCTGGGAAGGCCAGAGCCCATGGGATCCACAGACAGTTAAAAGAGGTGACCCTGCAAAAGCATTCAGGAAATCCTACTGTCTTCCAGGAATTGTGGCAAGTGTGTAATATCTAAGGAAAACAGTGGCACAGGGACTACCCTCAGGGAGCATGCATCCTATCAGAGGAACAAGGATGAAGATGGCGAGGAGAAACAAAGGCATTTCAGGGGACAGGGGGAACTAGAATCTATAGGGATCAGGAAAGACTTCCTGTTAAATGTGACACAGAAGTCTGTCTCAGAGAAAGCTAGGGGCCCACAGAGGCAGAGGTGTGAAAGGAAGTGGGGAATGTCTGGAAAAAAGGTAATGATGTAGGAGATGACATGTCGTATAGACACTAAAGTTGACACACAGCAGAATATAGATGCATTTTCTGCTGTTTGTGCTAATTTGGGCCTTACAATTAACATCAAGAAAGCTTTCCGCTCCCAACTCCCCCAAAGGGGGCAGAGCCAAGATAGCCAAGAGAAGCCAGGAAGTTCCCTGAGCTTTTCCCAGTTTCCCTCTGAAACAACTTTTAAGTGAAGCCTCTGGAACCACAGAGCCCACAAAAAGAGAAAATGAAACAATTTTCTCAATCTGGGGATAACTTAAAAGGAATTCAGGAAAGGTCTATCTCACTTGGGTAAAAGGGGAATGCAGCCCAGTACCAGTGAGGTATTGTTAATTTGCCCTTAATGCCCCATGCAGGAGGCATATTGCAAGCCCCAGAACACCAGGTGGGACTAGGCCCAGCTACTCTTACAAAGGGAGCAAGTCAACAGCACCTGAGGACCCAGTACAGAAAATCAGTGACCAGACACCTAGCCCCAGTCTAAGAAGCTTGGACTGTTCTGTCTGTGCACCAGGAGTAGAGCCCAACTTATAAAATGAACAAAAAAACAAAAAGTCATAATCATAGAAAGCTACTACAGTAACAGGGAAGATCAAAATACTACCTCAGAAGAGGGTCATAAAGTGCCTGTATATGAAGCCTAAAAGGGGATTAGATATGGTCTCAAGTTCAAAAAAGTCCTCCTGGAAGAGTTCAAAAATGAATCAAGTAGGAGAGGTAGGAAAAAATAGGAAAATAAATGAGAGTTAATCAGAAGAGTTATGTAAAAAAAAGAGTCAACAGCTTAGAAAAGGAAGAACGGAAACTGATGAAGAAACAATACCTTAAAATTAGTATTGGCTAAATGGAAAAGGAGATACAAAAACTAATTGAAGAAAATAAATCCTTAAAAATTAGAATTGGGCAAGTGGAAGGTATTAAATATCAAGAATCCATTAAACAAAATTAACAGACTGGAAAAATAGGAGAAAATGTAAAGTATCTCATAAGAAAAACAACTGAATTGGAAAGTAGATATAAGGGAGATAATTTAAGCTTTGTTGGACTATCTGAAAACCATGATAAAAAAAAAAGCCTGGGCAATGTAGTTCAGGAAATTATCAAGGAAAATTGACCTAATACTTGGAACAAGAGGATAAAATGTCCTAGAAAGAATTCATTGATCATCTCCTGAAAAAATTCCAAAATTAAAACTCCAAGGAATATTGTTGTCAAATTCCTGACTTATCAGCTCAAGGAGAAAATACCACAAGCAAGCAGAAAGCAACAATTCAAAAACCAAGGAGCAGTCAGGATTACACAGGATCTAGTAACTTCAATATTAAAGGACCAGAGGCTCTGGAATATGATATTCAAGAATGCAAAGGAGATTGGATTACAGCCAAAGAATCAACTATGCAACAAAATGAAGCATTATTGTTCAGTAGAAAAGGTGGACAATCAACAAAATAGGGCAATTTCAAACTTGCTTGATAACAAGACCAGAGTTGAACAGAAAATTTGCTCTTCAAATATGACTCGAGAGAAGCATAAAAGGTAAACAAGAAGAAAAAAATATTATTCAATAACATCAAATTATTTACATCCCTACATGGACTGACTCTTGAGAACTATATTTTGATTAGTACAGCTAGAAGGTGTATACTTGGATAGAAGGTCTGGGTATAACTTGATTTTGATGTGATAATTTTAAAAAACAATTAAGGCATGAAAAATTTTTATACTGGGAGAAGAAGGGGGAGGCAGAATATGGTAAATCATATCACATGAAGAGACACAAAGTACCTAATACAGTATAAGGAAAGAAGGGAGGGGATTAGCTTTAGCAATAAGAAGAAAAAGAACTTAAAGAAATTAGAAAATTCACTGAGGAAACAAAACATGCACTCTTTGCAGATGATATGATGGTATACTTGGAGAATCCTAGAGAATCAACTAAAAATCTATTTAAACAATTAACAACTTTAGCAAAGTTTCAGGATATAAAATAAATCCATATAAACCATCAGCATTTCTATATATTACCAACAAAGTCCAGCAGGAAGAGATAGAAAGAAATTTCACTCAAAATAATTGTAAGTAATATAAACTATTTGGGAGTTTATCTGTCAAGAAAAACATGTGGACCATATGAATACAATTACATAACACTTCATACAAATAAAGTCAGATCTAAACAGTTGGAAAACTAACAATTGCTCATGGATAGCCCAAGGTAATCAAATAAAAATGACAATTCTACATAAATCAGTCTACTTAGTGTACCAAGAAATTGTTTTTTAGAGCTAGAAAAAAAATATCAAAATTCATCTGGAAGAACAAAAGGTCAAGAATATGGAGGAATTAAGAAAAAAATGCAAAGAAAGGGAGCCTAGAAGTAAAATATTTTATCAACTGTCAATTATCAAAACTATTTGACATTGGCTAAGAAAGAGTGGTGGACCAGTGGAATAGATTAGATACAAAAGAAACAGTAACAAATAACTATAATGTTATACTGTTTAATATACTCAAAGATTCCAGATTCTAAGAAAAGAAATCACCATCTGACAAAACTGCTGGGAAAAACAGAAAACAGTGTGATAGAAAGTAGGTATATATCAACATCTCATAGCCTTTACCAAGATAGTCTAATTGGGTATGTGATTTTGACATAAATGGTGATATCATACCAAATAAAAGGGCAAGGATTCATTTGTCTATGAATCTATGGGTAGGAGAAACTTTTATGATCAAATGAGATAGAGAACATTAGGAAATGCAAAATGGATAATTCTGATTACATTAAATTGCAAAGTTTTTGCACAAACAAAGTCAATGCAACCAAGATTAGAAGGAAAATAGAGGGGTGGCTAGGTGGTACAGTAGATAGAGTACCAGCCACGGAGTCAGGAGTACCTGGGTTCAAATCTGACCTCAGACACTTGGGCAAGCCACTTAACCTCATTTACCTTACAACAGAAAAACTAAAAAAAAAAAAAAGTAAAATAGAAAGCTGGGATATAATATTTATAACCAGTATTTTTTGCTAAAGGCCTCATTTCTAAAATATACAGAGTCAAATTTATAAGAGTACAATATTATGGGGCAGCTAAATGGTACAGTGGATAGAGCACTGTCCTTAGAGTCAGGAGGCCCTGAGTTCAAATCTGCCCACAGACAATACTTACTTGGCTGTGTGACCTTAGACTTTCTCAAGTTAATCCCACTGCCTTGTAAAAATCAAAAAACAAAACAAGAATGCAATAGTATACTAAATACATACTAATTAATCAATGGTCAAAGGATATGAACAAGCAGTTTTCAGATGAAGACAATGAAGCCATAGTCATTTGAAAAAATGCTTTAAATCACTTTTATTAGAGAAATGCAAATGAAAACAACTCTGAGATACCAATTCATTAAGGCAAATGGAGAAGTTTTGAATACTGAATAATGAATATTTTGGAAACGTACTTTCCAAAGATGTACACATTGATAATATTGTTGTCACACATATTCAGAATTAGTAGAGTGTTAAGGAGGCTCCAAAGATAAGAGTGGTAGAGAACAAGTATTAAGCTGATTACCAAACTGAAGGTCTGCAGAGCCACTGTCCTGACTTCAGTGGTACATGCCTGTGAAATCTGGACAATCTACCAGTGCCATGACAGGAAACTGAATCTTTTCCATTTGAAGTCTTAGGAGCATTCTGAAGGTACCTGGCAGAAGATACCAGACACTGATGTCCTTTCTCAAGTTAAACTGCCATTTAAACTCTACTA
The DNA here is from genome assembly GCF_037893015.1 of Macrotis lagotis. Classification (NCBI taxonomy): domain Eukaryota; kingdom Metazoa; phylum Chordata; class Mammalia; order Peramelemorphia; family Peramelidae; genus Macrotis; species Macrotis lagotis. The sequence continues at coordinate 273,134,103 of NC_133662.1, read as the reverse complement.
TAGAGAATATACCTCTGATAGGCTGCCCATGCTGTTCAAATGCCAATAGTAAAATTGACTAAGAGACTATTTTCTGGAGAACTCACATGAGGATCAGAAGAAGGACACTCTCTAGGTTCTTCTAACAAACTCTGGAATTGATTGAGTGATATAAGAAATACTGGCACAGGACTGCCCAGCATGGTATGCCCTCATCAGAGAGGCATCAGAGCAGAGCATGGAGAAGCTCAAAAGAAAGGCAAGAAGAGCAAATTCAGAGAATCCCACCCTCAAGTTCACATGGCCTATTGTTGCTCGGCCTGTGGTAGAGCTTTCCTAGCTCCCATTGGTCTTCAGCCAAAGCAGGATACATTGTAACTCAACTCCAACAAACTGATGTCATTTAGGTCTCTTAAGGAGTGAAGAGCAGCCACCAGCCAACAAATAAAACCAGCCGAGACTCACCGTGACAAAGGAAGCAGCATGGAAAGAGGCTGGAAAGTAGGGAGGGTCCCGAACATTCACACAGTTAGGGTCATGATTTTGGCTCCTCCTCTGAGGAAACTGCCAAATGACCATTCAAAAGCTCCAGTCTGATCCCCTCCCTTAATGGCCCAAGGATCTGTTGTCAGACAGAACACAAACTCCTTTGTTATTGACCATTCTCAGCCCTGCCAAATCTCTCCTCTTGCTCTCCAGACCTCCTGGACAATGCTGCTTTTTGCAATGGTGCCTTTGACCAGATGAGCCTGCTAGTCTCCCAACATGATACTCCCTGTCTCCTCAAGCTAGTGGGAAAGTTCAGAATGCCCTTCCCCCATTCTCCACCGAACTCCAGGACTTTCCAGTTTGGACCTTCTACAAGAAAACTATTCTCCTGAAATCTTCCTGAAACGTTTTGTCTCTGCTCAGGTGATAAGCTGGACCCACCAGCTTTCCCTTCTGCCACTGGAAGCCCTGTGTCTGGTCAGGAACAGGGCCCTAGATGTTTACTAAAGGATGGAAATTGAAGGCAAAAGAAGGATATTTATGAATTTCTTGTCATCTCCTGGACAACAGCACCGTCACCTAATGATGGGCTCTGAGGGAAGCAGCCCTACATAACAACAAGGAAGAAGGCTCAGGCTCCCCTTGGCACATCCTCCTGCCAGAGGGATATAAGAGACCACCAGGCTGTGCTACCTTCACACCCAGCCCTACACCTTCCCCCCCACACACACACACACAGAGCTGTTCCCACCATGGCAGACACCTGCTTTTCCAGGCCCTGCATGCCCGCAGCCTCAGCCGCTTCAGTCTGCTCCAGTGATGTAAGCTGTGGCAACAACGTCTACTTGCCCAGTTCCTGCATGGGCTCGTCCTGGCAGCTGGACGACTGCCCAGAGAGCTGCTGTGAACCCACCTGCTGCGAGCCCTCCTGCTGCCCAGCCCCCTGCTGCCAGCCAGCCTCCTGCCTGACCCTCGTGTGCCGCCCAGTCTGCTGCCTGTCCACCTCCTGCCAATCAACCTGTGGACCCAGCCCCTGCCAGGCCACCTGCACCTCCTCCTGCTCCCCAGCCTGCTGCCAGCAGTCTTGCTGCCAGTCCTCTGAGTGTGGATCTTCCTGCTGCCAGAAGTCCTGCTGTCAAGTGCCCAGCTGTGCTGCCTCTCCCTGTGTGGTGCAGTCCTGTTGCTGCTCCCCACTCTGCTGCCAGCCCAGCTGCTGCCTGGCCCTGCCTGTGTGCTGCAAGCCCAGCTGCTGTGTGACCACAGCCTGTTGTCCAGACTCCAGCTGTTGCCAGCCCAGTTGCTGTCCCCCAGCCTCCTGCATCTCCTTCCTCTGCCAGCCCATGTGTGGTCCAACTCCCTGCTGTGTGCCCCTCTCCTGCAAACCCTCTTGCTGCACTACCACATCCTCCTCCTCTTGCTGCTGTGCTCCCTCTTGCCCAGCCACCACCTGTTGCCGCCCCACCTCCAGTGTGTCCCTCCTCTGCCAGCCCGTCTGCTGCAAACCCGCCTGCTGTACTATCACCTGTGGCCAAAAGTCTTGCTGTTGACCCCAGGACACTTGTTCTTCTTAAATCCTACCAACTTGCCATTTGTTCACAAACAACAGCCTGAGCAATTGACTGACATCACCCCCTGCCAAAGCATTCTGTCCAAGTGACCACCTCACCTACTCCAGGTATAGGAGGGGTGTCCCCCAATACTCCTATAAATCATGACTAACCTTGGTCTTGGCTCCTGTTTCCCCAATGACCCAGCTCAGCCTGCACCATCCTGGCATTGCTGCCAGATCTCAGTCTCTCTCTAGGACCAATGTGTGCAGGGATGGCTCCATGCAGGGACCCACCCAGCAATAAACTACATCAATTCACCTTCCTGGACTTTTACTTGCTCTATTTCCTTATCCTGAACCCATTACAGTGGGGTACGGGGGAAGGCACAAGAACCACAGAGGACATCTGAGTAGAGTAGGAGGTTACATGAAATAGTCACTGAATGACCACCACACCAGACACATATTTTACCATGGTCATGCTTAACAGGCCCTGATCCACCCCTCTCCAACTCAAATTGTGTTCCATGACTGCCCATCAGTTTTTCCACCCAACTATGATTCTCTTCCCTTAGAACTCTGCTTTATAATTCTGATCTCATTGTGTCCATTTCAAGGGCAGGACTTCCAATACATTCTGTCCCAGTATCTGCTCTGGAGCCTCAGGCTGAGTACTACCACTCACTACACCATGAAAGTGCCATGAAGAGAATGATCAGAAAATGTTGTCTTGGTTTGGATGCTTCCTTTTTCCTTCTGGTCCATGGATACCAGGCACATGTGCAAGAATGACCATGTTGGAAGACCTGACTCATAGCAGGGAAGTCATGGCACATAGGAGCTCACCTAGACAGGTACCCTTAGCAGGTAGTCTTTGTATGTACAGTATTCAGGTAGCATCCAGAACCCTTTTTCTCAACTATTGGCCAGACAATTCACTATCAGCATCACCAGGACAATAAAGCCCCAAACTATGCTGGGGTTGATTATGAGCTGGTTGAGATCTCTAGAACTGACCAGTTCCAAAGGATCCCTCTGTGTACAGAAACAGAGAAGGAAGTCAGAATGGAAGGAAAAGATTTTTAAAAAAGAGTTATCATCTTATATAAGCGATATGTGAGAAGAATTGACACAGGGTAATTAGGTGGGGAAGGAGAGTTGGCAGTTCTGGAAATCAACTCTCATTGGAAAAGGGAAGTGTGTTTGCATGTGTGTGTGTGTGTGTGTGTGTGTGTGTGTGTGTGTATCTTTAAAAACCTTTTAAATTCAGAAAGAAATAAGAGGAGAGGATAGGGAGGGTAATAAGTTATAGGACAAGAGAGTATAGACAATATATATAGAAGGATGTGTATATCAGTAGGCAGGGGGATAGAAGGGTGAGTAAAGGAGGGATTCTTGAAAGGGAACTAGGTTAAGGAATAGGAGCACAGGGTAGAGGAGTAAGGAAGTTATTTTTGCTTTGAGAAAGTCCTATAAAAATGAGAGATATGCATAAACCAAATATATAGCTATTTCTGAATATGTGTGTAGCATTTATTATACTTTCCTGAAATTCAAATTCATTGCTTTATATTACTAATCCTCTCATGTTTTCCTGCACACATGACAATGTTTTTCCCCTAATTTTGGATTTGTTTAAAGATTTTAAAATACATCAAGAAAGAAAGAAAGAAAGAAAGAAAGAAAGAAAGAAAGAAAGCCTCTTGTCTGCCATGGATAGTGGCAAATGTGTAGTATCTCAAGACAAAAGTAACACAGTGCCTGCCCTCAGCTGCGTGCCTGTCTGCTGCAAATCTATGACCTATGTCATCCCTCTTGTCAGACCTCCTGTTGCTGAGGAAAAACCATCTACTCCTAGTGCGATATTTGCCTCAATGCAGTAGAAAGTCTAACTGGGGCAGCTGTCCCAGACTCAGGCAAATATCTTAAAGAGGCTTTAGACTCTTGATGACCTCTCTGCAGCTCACAGCAAAAAGTTTTCTGTAGACAAAATCTCTGCCTCTCTTCAAAACCTAAGTACAGCTCCCCTTTCTCAGAGAGGAACAGTTTGTTTGATACTCCTTTGCTACTTTATAATGCAAATCTGGGTACTTGCATCAAGCCAATAAAGTAATGGCATCAGCACCAGATCATATTGAGTCCTCAGTTCTTTTCTATTTGGCTATTACTAGCCAAGTCCTGTGAACAGAAAAATAACCAGTAAAATTCTGTCCAATCCGACTCGTGTTTATGCAATGTGGATGGTTATTAGAAGGACTAATGAGTATCACAATTATCTCCCATATACCTTCAGCTATCACAAGCCTCAACTGATTTCTTGGTTATTTGTCCAAGTGTAAAACCAAAAATGGATAATTGGACATCCCATCTTACTCTCCAAGAATCTATGTTCTGGTTTTCCTTCTATGACCTTCATGGTCTTTTAACCCCATGCTTCGTGTCATTTAGCATTCAAAGATGAAAAAGATCACTGAGAGTATCAACAACCTTCCCAGTTTACAGAGAGGAAAGCTGAGGATCAAGAAGAGGAAGTGTTCCTAGACACAGAAAGTAGCAAAGCAATGTTGTGAATGTCCATCTCTTCTGGAAAACAGAGACTTGTCGCTCAGTTGAGTTCTCATTGCAGAGAAAGTTGCAGTTTCCACTCAACATCTGAACGCCTTTCAACATAAAACTCCAAAGTTAGAGTTTCCTTCAAGAAGAAATGAAACGGGGTGGCTAGGTGGCACAGTGGATAGAGCACTGGCCCTGGAGTCAGGAGGATCTGAGTTCAAATCCGACCTCAGACACTTAATAATTACCTAGCTGTGTGGCCTTGGGCAAGCCACTTAACCCCATTTGCCTTGCAAAAACCGAAGAAGAAGAAGAAGAAGAAGAAGAAGAAGAAGAAGAAGAAGAAGAAGAAGAAGAAGAAGAAGAAGAAGAAGAAGAAGAAGAAGAAGAAGAAGAAATAATGAAACAAGCAAAATGCTAGTGTAGTACTGTCTTAAAATGCCAGAACCCAGAAAGCTTTGTAAGGAACCTGTGAAGCCAGAGTACCCTGAGAAAATCTAAGAATGGGAATGAAATAAGAAAGAATCCAACAGACAAAAAATGGAAATGATCTGCCAAGATGAGTCTAAGAAAGCTCTCTGACAATGGCAGAGGAACCTCTGCATTGAACTCTGACCTCTCCATCCAAGGAGCTGTAGGAAGAAATAGAAAAGGCACCGAAGAAGACAAGCCATGTGATCAGTTCAATCATGTCTGACTAGACCGAGGCGCCCTTCGGGAGGGCTTTGGGTTCTGCACACTTTGGAGGGAGTGGAGAGTCTCACAATACAGGAAGAAGGAAGCAGAACCAATATTATGAGGAAAATCACAAGTATCACCACTACTCAGAAATGACTAAGAAAACAGCGACAATTGCCTTTCCCCATTTTGACAAAATCTTTATGAGAATCGACATGCAAATAAATCTATACATACATATAAATATTCATGTGTGTATATGTATGCATATGCACACATGTGTGTGTGTAATCTTGCCCAGATATAGCTACTTCAATGTTCTTTTCATGTTGTCACTCTCTTTAGAATATAAGTTTCTTGAGGGCAGGACATTTTTGCCTTTTTTGTTATTGCTAGCTCCAGAGACTAGTACAGTGCCTAGCAAATGTTGCTGTTTAGTTTTTTCAATCATGTCTGACTTTATGAGACCTGATTTGGGGTTTTCCTGGTGAAAATACCGAGGTGGTTTGCCATTCTCTCTCCAATTCATTTTACAAATGAGGAAACTGAGGCAAACAGAAGTAAGTGACTTGCCCAGGGTCAACTAGTAAGTATCTGAGGCTGAATTTGAATTTTCCTGACTCTACACTCCATATCCAAAGCACCCCCCCCCAAATGCTTAGTGACTTGATCCCTTGCAATCTGGCTTCTTACCCTATCAAATTACTGAGACTGTTGTCCTCAAGGTAATCAAATCTAATAGCCTTTTCTCTGTCTTTGTTTTTGATTCTTGAGAAAGTGGAGGAGGTACCAATAATCCTCATTCTAGTAAAGGGAGAGACTGAAGTCAAATGCATAAAAAGCTGTTTGTAAATGGGAGTGGATCCTACTCACCCCGCCATGGCTGAAAGTGGAAGGAACATAACCAATGAAGGCTCAAGTTGATAGCATTAGAGAAGAACCCCCCTCATCTCCCCAGAGAAAGCCCTCTATCCTTGAAGGGATGATATAACTAGCCTTGTGGTGGACCACTAAGCCTGAGCAGCTCTCTTCCTCTCAGCCTCTGCCAGGATTCTTGGTAGCCTTGACAAGCCAAGTTGGAAAAATCCAGCAAGCACCTGGGCAACCTGCCTGTACCCCAGAACTGAGAGAATGTCGTCTTTCAAACAGAACAGCCTCTAAATGGGGACTGGTTTCTTTGTGACATGAGGGTTTCTAAAGGAACTTTTTTTATTGCTATCTGTGCATTTTTCTGATTCCCTCAACTAGACGGCTAATTCTTCGAGGGCTGAAGTGGTGTTCTGTACTATCTCGAAACTCCTAGCACCAAGCATAACGTAGTTAGCCCTCCCCCCATCTCCAAAGGCAAGCACAGAAGAGTTTGAAGCCCAGAAATGTGGCATCAGAATAAAGATTGGGGCCAAATGTCAGTT